>NW_017672803.1:0-4020 GCF_001879085.1 Nicotiana attenuata | reverse complement strand
CTCTTTAAAGAATAATTATAGATTTCGGTCCTATTTCCTTGTTGGAATCCATAACTTAACGTGAAAGGAACTTAAAAGGGAGGTGTTATTACTTGGACTAATTTATAAAAAATTTTGAGGTAAAATCTTACTCAATCTCAAACTCTTAAATATTAGGAGTTCTACATAGATCAGATAAGAATAAATTTATTTGATTTTCAAATCCTAAATATTAGAAAAATAATTAATTACAATCTTGTCCAATATGAACACTATTTTTAGGGGGACAAAAAAGACGAACGGCATTTCGCTAAGGGCCTTCGTGCTTTTAATATAGTATATAGATATAGATATAGATAGATAAGTAGATATATAAATTAAATTCGTAATTGTATTTATAGAAACTCACTAAATATACAACTACAAAAAAAAAAAATGACACGACCCTATTATAGAAAAGAAAAAAGTAAAATGAGCTGGTTATGTTTCCTATTATAGAAATCTATCTAACTTAATTCCACTTGCATGGCATGTAACGAGAACATCCCTGCACGTTTTTCTCCATAAACAGATGTCAAGATTCATTTCATCGCTAATCATACATGTATAATTCATTCTCTCATGTTTTCGACTTTGTATTATCTCTTTAATTCCAAAATGGTCCAATTCACGGCCCTGAAAAGGCTAACTTCGGCGGGTGTGGGCGCCACTCTCCCCACCTCCACCAAGAACGGTGGCGCCTCCACCCGCTCAGCCTCCGCCGGCGACCCTCGTGGTGACGTGTTGTCAATTCATTTGGTAACCTTAAGCACTATCTAATTTCCACTTGCATGGCATGTAAATTGTAACGAGAACATCCCTGCACGTTTTTCTCCATAAACAATTTCAACAACCATTTCATCGCCAATCATATATGTACCATTCATTTTCTCATCTTTTCAACTTTGTGTTATCTTTTTAATTCCAAAAATGGTCCAATTCACGGCCTTGAAAAGGCTAACTTCGGCGGGCGTGGGAGTCACTCTCCCCACCTTCACAAAGAACCACTACTAGAATTCCTGCAAAAAGCGACCAAACTTTAGCGACCAACGTTGGTCTGTCAAGAAAAGCGATCAAAGTTGGTCACTAAACTGGTGAAAATAATAAAATAATAATTTTAAATAAATTAGCGACCAACGTTGGTCGCCACTTGGTCGAAAATTTTGTCAAACTGTTGACCGGACTTGTCAGACTTGCTTGGTCAAAGAATTACTCAGATTTGCGACCAACGTTGGTCGCTTCTTGGGACCCACCTACTAAATTTTAATAATTATAATATTATTTTTAAAAAATAATAAAATATAAATAAATAAAATTTAATATTAGCGACCAAGGTTGGTCGCTATATAAAGAGTAAGCAGATTGAGACCAACTTTGGTCACTAATTTGGGACCCAGTTATAAAATTTTNGGACATAGACCGCTCCACTCACCGGTCTGAGTCACGATACCCGACTGAGCTGTCACAGCTGGCTGAACCACTGGAACCTGAGCCTGGGGAGCTACCTGCTCCGGAGTACGTGTAGAAGGAGTCTGAACTCCTCCTCCAGCCTGAGAAGTGGCTGGTGCTACTGGAAGCAAACCCGCTCTAGCGACGCTCTCCACAAAGCCTACCAATCTGACCAAAGCGTCCTGAAGAACTGGGGTGGCTATAAACCCCTCTGGGACCTGAGCTGGGCCCACTGGCGCTGCTGGGGCTGGGGCCGGAACCTCCTCGTCAAAACCGACCTGGGGCTCCGCCGCTGGTGCTGCTGCTCGGGGCTGAGCTCTGCCCCTACCTCGGCCTCTAGCACGGCCTCGTCCTCTGCCCCTAGCGGGAGCTGCCTGGGGCTCGGACTGCTGGTCTAAAGATGAGGAAGTGCGTGTTCTCGCCATTCTACGAGGAAACAGAGTAGAAGTTCAATTAGCATTGAGAAACCAAACCGCACGACAAGAAAGAACAAAGGAGAGATTTTTCCTAACTTGGCAGCCTCTAGGGGATAAGTACAGACGTCTCCGTGCCGATCCCTCAAACTCTACTAAGCTTGTCCGTGAGTTGTGAGACCTATGTAACCTTGAGCTCTGATACCAACTTGTCACGACCTGGAATTCCCACCCTCGGGAGTCGTGATGGCGCCTACTAATAGGAGCTAGGCAAGCCAACTTAATTAACAATTTCATTAAACACATGATCCTTTTTAACAATTAACGGCATTAAATAAAGGCGACAGAATTAAAATCATAGCGGAAGACTTAAATGTAGGTAGATGATCAATAATACAGAAGTTCCAACACATATATCTCTACCCCGGGACTGGAGTCATATCCTCACGAACCAATAAGGAGTACTACATACAAAGTCTGAAAGAGACATAATCTGTTTATCTCGGGAACAATGAGATGACAGCCAAAGCGTAAAGATAGAAGGGAGACGCCGGGCCTGTGGACGCCTGCAAGCTACCTCGGGTCTCTCTGGACTGAAAGTTCGCCCCTGAGCTAAAGCTGCTGCTGCTGCTCAATACCTGGACCTGTGCAAAAATGCACAGAGTGTAGCATCAGCACAACCGACCCCATGTGCTGGTAAGTGCCTAGCCTAACCCCGACGAAGTAGTGACGAGGCTAGACTGGACTCCACATAAACCTGTGCAATTATAAATATACAACGAAAATCGAAGTACAAGGCAACTAACAGTATGGGGGGGGGGGGGGGAACATGCTGTGGGGAGATAACAAGATTAACAGTAAATCCGAAGCAATCAATCTAGGTGCAATTTACAATTTAAAGCGAACGAGAAACTAATACCACAATTAACATTGTTGCGACGTGCAACCCGTTCCACAATTTTCACTGTTGCGGCGTATAACCCGATCCACAATGTATACCTCTCAACCTTGCCCAAGCCACAGTCACAAATAAAGGGCAAGAGAGTAAACAAGTATTTGGAAAGAAATCCCAACAAGGGTGCACAACAACCAATAACAACCATTGAAGAGTAAATCGTTATTTCTCTTTTTCTTTCATTTCCATATCCTAACTCTCATTAGCACTCGTGTCAAGCTCTAAGGCATTTCTCATTTCACATACCCTCACCATTTGTATTTCAGATCGAGCCAACGCTCCACGAAGTTCTACAATCACAATATCTTTCACAAGGTATTTACCACGTATAGAAGCCATTAATAACATGGAAGGCATAACAATATCCAAACAACTCACATATAAGGACTCACGGTCATGCTAGACCCCAATGTATAGGAACTCGTCACCATGCCTATACATCGTACTCGATCATTTAGCAATTAGCAAACAAGACTCGACTCCTATTCCCTCAAGCTAGGGTTAAACCAAACACTTACCTCAACTTCCAAGGCCAATACAATCCTCCACGACCGCTTTCCCTCTCGAATTCGGCTCCAACTCAACCAAATCTATGCAATAAGGACTTCATGATATCAATATGTGCTAAACAAATCAAACCCAATGACTAATTATAGCTTTTTCATTAATTTACCCCAAAAGGTCAAAAATGCCCCCGGACCCACATGGTCAAAACCCGAGGTTCGGACCAGAACCCGTTTACCCATTCCCCCAAGAACTCAAATATGTAAGTTATTTTGGAATCGGACCCCTAATTGGGGTTCAATTTCCCCAATTTTAGAAAACCTAGGTTCTACCCTAAATTCCCAATTTCCCCATTAAAAACCTTTGTTTTGAAGTTGAAATTATGTTTAAGGATGTTAAGGAGTAAAGAAAATCAGTTAGAAAACACTTACCAATCGTTTTGAAGAAGTGAAATCGTTTGGAAAATCGCCTCTTATGTTTTGGGTTTTGAAAAAGTGAAAAATGACTGAAAATCCCGACTTTATATACTGTGCTGGAGACTGGCGCGGACCGCACAAAAATGCACCGCGGCCGCGCCGAGGAAGGGAAAAAATGACTCTCTGAACCTACCCAGCGCGGACCGCACTGATTTGGTGCGCGGCCGCGCTGGTTGAATGGACCCAAGACCCACTCTCTGAATCT
>NW_017672802.1:160631-167895 GCF_001879085.1 Nicotiana attenuata | reverse complement strand
AGCCTTATTACAATCCCAATACTGAACGCAAAGTTTTAAAACAAAAATACACATTAAGCATACTGGGAAAGATAATTGATAATACAAGCTAAGAACGAGCTAAACATGAAAGTATAATCTTCAATTCTCTTCATAAATCACCTCATGATCTGTTTTACATGCTTAGGTCAAGAATATGTACCTGGAAATTGAAAAGAAAGAAGCAGGATAATCAGAAACCCAGCAGCAGTAACAGTACAGCAGAATCAGCAGACTATTTTTGAAACCAGCAGATGAGATGCAACAGTCCAGATTTTAGTTTGAAACTCAATGAGTCGACAGACCCCAAACCAGACTTGATTTGAACCCAACTTCAAACCATTTCGACTCCAAATGAAGCAGCACAATTTTAAAAGATCAAAACCTCAAAGCTCAAGCAGAATTCCCAATAGAACAGTAAACTAGCAATCCTTTTTTCGTTTGAGTTTCTCTGATTTTTTTTATTAAGCTCTCTTTTCTCTCTTTAGGTCTCAAATTTTAGGCTCTGAAATCTCTCTCTCAGAAAAATCCCCTTCTAAGGCAAGAAAGAGTGCCTTTATAGGCAAGCTAATAGGGCAACCTTTCAGATTTTAATTTACCCCTTAGGTCCCTGATTTTATGACTTTTCCTCTTATTTTCTGACTTGTGTCACAAGTAACTACCCTAAGTTTACTAAAGTCTACACTATAGCCCATCCTAGAAGGTTCTATACTTATCACAATCCCTATCCTATCCTTACCCCTCTTCAAAAATTACCAAATCTAATAAAACTACCCTTTTTCCATGCCCAAACTACCCTTAAAACCTCCTGAAATTACTGGCCATTGCTAAACCCGCCAGCTATAACCAAACCACTAATCTAGCCTAAACTAATTAAGATTAATTAATAAAACTTGAAGCTCAAACTGAAATTAAACCAATTAGACTAACAACCAGGTTCATTTAGTCAGACCAAAACTCCAATTTAGACATGCATCAACAACTATTGAACAAATACGGATCCAAAGCAACAAATCAACCTATTAACCTACTGAGTCAGAATCAATTTTATTATCAGAAAAGCAAGCCTATCAACTTGAATTAAAACTAATAAGAAGATCAGAACTATCAATTGGTTGGCCTAAACGAACATTTGGATATATAAACTGGCAAAGGTAAGATGAAGTACAAACTAAGAACTAACCAAACTAACACTCAAACTAATCACAGAAAACAAATAAAAATTGACTAACAATTAACAGGAACCAAAAACTCAGAGAAGAGAAACTTACTGTTAGGAATTCTGGCCAACCAACGACGTTCGAATCTTTCAAGATTTTTGACACGCAACATCCCTAATCGTGTGTTTTCGCAAGAATACACCTGATTAAGGATGGTGCGGTCCAAAATCACGAAGATTTTGAATTAGGGTTCTGCTGGGATCGAAATTTTAGATTCGTGACATTCCGGACAGATTCGAGGGACGGGGCTTGGGGGGTTTGAAAGAGGAGGTGAAGGCGGTTAGGTGGTGTAATTTGGGGGTGATTTGGGTGGGGTTTCGTCGTGGCCGGAAAACTTTAAGTTAATATTCGAAGGGCCCGGCGTTGATTCGAGGGAAACTAAAGGCAGGGTTAGAAAGAGGGGAACGAGGAGAACCGGTAGTGTAATTTTGGGGTTGATCGGAGCATCGCCGCCGGCGGCGACGATTTCCGGCGGCGGCGGACGGCGGACGGCGGACGGCGGAGGGACGGTGGTAGATGGTGGGGCTAGGGTGGCCGGCACCGGCGTTACAGGGGGGGAAGCTGGTACGAGGAAGAGAGATTTTGGTCTCTGATTTTGTACAGGGATTATTACATTTTTATGTAAATTCCCTGGATAACTCTGGACCGTTAGATTGGTATGGACGAAAGGCTGAGATTGATTCACTATAAAACGACGTCGTTTTGGGCGTCTCTGGACCGGACTGGGCTGGGGCGTGGATTGGGCTGGTCTGGGGTATGTTTGGACTGGACCTAACTAATTAAAATTAACCCAATTAAAGCAGCCCCAAATATTTCCCTTTTCCTTTCTTTTCCAATTTGTATTTATATTTTTTTTTTATATTTTTCCTGATTTTGTAAAATGAAAAATTAAAGACCTAGTATATCTTCAAAGTTGAGCTAATTGATTAAGTCTTATTTAAAGTAAACTCCAGACAAATTCAACAATTAACAATTAAAAATGCAAAATAGACTATTTTGTTATTTCATACAACTTAACCCCTAATTAATCCTAAATGTGAAATTAAATCCTAAATGCAAATGCCAAATGTATTTTTATATTTTCCATATGAACAAAAAAAAACACAAATAAAAATGCAACAATTACCAAAAATGACACCAAATTCACAAAAAATTGTAAAAATAAAGAAAAGATCATTTTATTTTAAAATTTTAGGAATTATTCATATAGGGCAAAAATCACGTGCTCACACTCCTTCATTTGGAAAAGTGTCTTAAAAGGAGGTAGTTTCTGCTCCAAAGCAATTGGTTGGACCCCTGGGACAAGCTCCTCGATTGACCTCTGGGAGTCAAGGTGGATCCCTCAATCACCTACTCTTCGAGCTTCTGTCCATGGTCCCTTAAACTCTAATGAAATTGGGCTCAAAATCAGTCATATATGGAAAGATAACAATTGGGATTGGACTGCTCTTTCTCTCCAAATTCCTTAAGAAATTATCACCAAAGCCTTAGCCACTAACATCCCAAATACGCCTTGGCATAGAGACACGCCCTACTGGCCTTACTAGCAATGGGATGTTCTCAACCAAATCGGTATATTCTTTGTTACATAACCGACCCCACGTTCCCTACAACTTCAAATGAATTTGGTCCTTGCATATCCTAGGAAAAATCAAGTTCTTGCTCTGGCTTTGTTCACATAATAGATTACCAACCAGAGCATACCTCCACCACATCGGTATAATTATAGAGCAAAACTGCACTCTATGTACTAACTCACAAGAAACCATCCATCATATATTCTTCGAATGCCCAATAGCAGTAAAATTCTAGCAAGACAGATCTGAATATCCTAACTCTCCCCTACCAACAGATTCACTGGCTGCAAGCACTGCATGACGTCAATATTTCTCTTCAACAAGCCCACCTTCAATGGCTCGAATTTCTTCCATTTAATCGAAATCGCAATACCTTTGAAAACACAGGGCACACTCTCCCCATTAGCATCCCTACTAGGGGGTGCTGGAATTTAAACACACCACCTCACCTAGAATAAAGAACATTGTCAAAAAGATAATTCACGTCAATTGGTCCTACCCCGTTACTGGTTACCTTAAGCTAAACATAGACGGTGCTTTCAACATCAACACAAATAGTGCTGGAATTGGTGGGGTGATCAGAAAATCGAATGGAGATTGGATAGCAGGCTTCAACAAACATTCCTACGCTATCAACCACACACATATGGAGCTACTAGCTCTGCAGCAAGGACTGCAAATAGCAGCGGACCATCGCTATATACCCATTGAAGTTGAGACAGACTCCACTGAGGTCATACAACTTCTAAAGCAACAAATTCCAATTTACCAAACTCTGTTTGATTCTTGCAGGTGCCTGTTGAAGAAGTTAGGGAATCCAGTGGTCCGGCATAGCTTTCGTGAGACGAACAAGGTAGCCCACTTTTTGGCCAAAGAAGGTTCCAAGCAAGCCATGCACAACTATCTTTCAGTTTTCCTACAACCTACTGCATCCATATAGTCAAGTTTACAAGCTGACAAACAAGGGGTCACCTACAAAAAACTAGTATATGTATCTATGTATAATAGCCTTGCACGTCTTGGAAACTTAGGCGCATTAAAAGTAGAAGATGCTACTACTATTACTACTACTTCTAATCATGTAATGATGGCTCATGATGAAGTGTTTGTAACAGTTTAGATCTATATATATAAAGTATCCAATTAACCAAAAAAAAAAAAAAAAAAAAAAGAGGTTCAACGAAAGTATCCAGCATAAATTTTTCAAAACCTCAATCTTTCGAGTTGGAAATTTATGTTTCACTAAGCAATTTAAACATAGGTTCATTGATAATTCTATAAGTTATGGCCAGGATCTATTTTGTTCAAAATACGCATAGAAGATGGTAAAAATTTATTCCAACAAGGTCTTTATACAAAGAAAATATATGCATATACGTCTTTAGATATATACTTTGTTCACTTGATCATGCATGGTTAATTATTATAAATTTTTACCTTATTAAATTGCATAACCATGATAAATAATGTTTTGATGTAAATAGTGGGTTCGAGTAAGTTTTACCAATTTAATATTAACCTTAGGAGTTAGGATAGTTTTGATTAGGAGTTTTTGATTTACTCTTCCTAGTTTTTGCCTAACTTATAATTTTTACCTTAAAATTTCAAAATTACTTGAAAAGTAAGAAGACAACTGCTAATTTTAAATGTTTACTCATCAAACAACAGATATTACAACATTTATAGTTTGTAGTAGAAGCAAAACAGTAACAACATAAGTATAGCAAGACATTTTATAATTATTTTACAGTTAATATTTTTCAAAATTAAGTACAAAATCAATAATAATCACAGCAATAGTTGGCACCATCGATAGAATAGGACAAGACTGATTGCACCTCATCTCGAACCTAATAAGGTGTAACTTCTTGAATATCACCTTATGACGATGACCTTAATCTTGATTTCTAAGTATCTCACGCGCAAATAGAAAACAGTCGTTTCAATAACATATATCATCTCTTCCTGAATAACGTGTCTGCAACTCACAATACTGTACTGAAAATTCAATTATTTACGAGTACTAGACAAGACAATCAGTCCTTTTAATATGTGTAATTTGTTTCTAATTATTTTTGTACCTGCTTGTTTTCTAGTTAAAAGAAGGTATCAAATTAAAAACTAATAACTACAAAAACAACACGCCCAGTATAATATCACAGGTAGGGTTCTCAGAAGGATAGTGCGTAGGCAAATCTTACCCTTACTTTATAAAAATAAAGATGCTATTTCCGATTGATCCTTGGCTAAGCACAGAAGAAAAAAAAGTAACAACAAGGGGTAACACAAGAAGATAATATGATAGGAAAATCGAAATGAAAGAACCAATATGTAGTAATAGAAATATAAGAATAGTAAAACGAAAATAATTCTAATACTACTAATATGGTAAAAAGCTATGCTCGAATAAAGTATTAAGAATAATTCATCTACTAATATTCTATTCGTAATTCTTTATTATGAGGACCATAACCTCCCCATTAGAGAAGATAAGTCATCCACATCAGTAGCTCCTTATTTTATTTTCTAATCAATGGAATATTTCTCTGATACATTCTGTATATTTTTTTCTGTCTCTTGCTTCGCGCTTTTAAATTTCTTTTTTTCCTCACCTTTTCATGCCGCTTTCATGAATCTTCTGAAAGTTGTACTTTCGTTCAAATTTGTCTTACTAAAATTACAAAACACCTAAAGGAGTCCATGAAATATTCAGCTCGTCAGTCTCATATTATCTTATTTAAAGAAGAAGAAAATCATTAATCATAGAATATATATTTCAATAATTCCCGTATTTTTTAAAGTTATAGCTGTGCAAGGTTTATCTTAGTATAAAATTTGGAATTAAATTTATCCATTGTTTGGTAGAGTGTATCCTAAAATCCGAGTAACAATTAAACTTGTATTGCGGTTTTAAGGATATGTGAGTTAATCCAATACCAACTGATAAACAAGGAATTAATTATATAAATTGAAGAATAAAATAAGTCAAACCAGTACGCAAGCCAAATCTCGACCTCGAGCTATGACGGCCTCGAGGTGGAATAGTAGGAATACCAAGTAACAAAGCAACTCTGATGAACACTGAATAAAATAGCTAGAGAATAAAGTGTATGTATTATCTTATCAGTCAAAACATGTCTTACAAATGAATGGGCTCCCTTTTATATAATAGGGGAGTCCTAAATAAGGTATACTTCTAATTACAGTAAGAAATTATAATTGACAGTTGTCTAACCGCCAAGGCAATCCATTCTGCAATTTACGCCGTGACCCACGGGCCGTTACGGGTATCTAGCTCTTTCTGTTACTGAACCATAACGGTATTATCTCGAGGTATGCCTCCTCCTGACCTCGACAAATGATTTCGACCCCGACCTCGGCATTGGAAAGGAACCTCAACCTCGAGCTCGGTGTCCTGGCCTCTCGACGTGGTATCACCTTTTCCATCGAATAACGAAATCGAGTAGCCCCAATTTCCACCGTGTACAGATAGTCCCCTCATTTTTTAGAATAAAATAATAAGAAACGACTTGAACCTCGATTTTTCGGAGACCCTGATGATGATGTCATCCTCGTGACGTAAGCGCTCGAGGTGACCGAAACATCCCGTTGGTCCGTTTCCCCAAAACATTAAATGCTTGCCAGTGGCGGTCGGCCACTAGCGTCGCCGAACTGTCACCATATGCCTATAAATGCAGGGCTTCTTATTTGAATCAAAAACTTTGCTTCCTCCTTCAAACCTTCCTGATATCTTCCTCTCTTCATCTCTCTCTTTCATTACCTGTTGATCCCAACCTTTTAGCACCAAAAAGTACCAAACTCCACCTCTTTCTGCTTCCTTCAACCTGAATCAATGGCGAAAATCTCTAAAACATCAAAAGGAGAAAGCTTCCCCCTCTTCTTCCCGGCCGACCGATGATAAAGTGTCGGTGATCCACGAGATTGTTCATGGCCCCCGTGTCACAAAGAACGACTTCAAAGTCGAGAATCCCCCATCGATCCCCGGCCGATGCGAGCACGTATCGAGATATATCTGCTCGATAACGGTGAAACACCTCGAGGCCATGAAGATAGATTGTGGCTGGGGAGACGAGGTCGTGGTACAGATCCCGCTCCCGAGGAGAGTATCACCACTTACGTGGAGGGGTTCCTCTAGACATGTGATTTTTGACCCTCCCCAAAAAAAATTTATATTTTAGCATGTAAATATTTAATTTAAGCCTAATATCGTTATTTCAACTAATTTTGACTCTTTTACTTATTTTATTACAAAAATTGAAAGTTACAAAAAAAAATAGTTTCATTAATGTTTTGTAGTCATTTTTAATCTTGAAAAATACCAAAAATAGTTTTGTTTTAACGTTTCATCTTATGTTAATAGTTATTTTACTTAGGTAGGACTAATTAATAAATGAGATCGTATTTTAATCTCGTTCGCGGGGAAAGAAT
>NW_017672802.1:158551-160611 GCF_001879085.1 Nicotiana attenuata | reverse complement strand
TTAATACTCGTTCGCGGGAAAGATAAAACTTAGGCTCGAGCAACCCATCTTTAGGCCTAATTTTTGGACCTCCATAATTCCTAGGCCCATACCTCTAACCTAATTCCTACCCCTATATAATAGTACCTAACGCCTAAAAACCTTAGAGGCTAGAGATTGAATCTGCCATTTGTAGAAAAGGGACCTTCACAAAAGTTTTAGCTTCTTCGAAAATTGGGAGCTACTGCTGCTTCTTCATTAAGCAGCTGAAAATACACAAGACAAAAAATTAGACCTGGGACGCCATAAATCATCCCAAGTGGCGACTCTGAATTTTAAATAAAATAATTCCGTTTCGATTGTCACTTAAATTGGAAAAACTCCCTTATATCCTTACGGGTATAGTAAAAAGGAGGTGTGACAGCTCTGGCAACTTTGCTGGGGAAAAGAACCCAGAACTTCTGGTTCAGGGTTCAAGAATTCGAGCTTAGAATAATTGTTATAGTTGGCTTTATTTATTATCTGATATTTATATATTTGAGCCTAATGTGCTAATTGCCGCTTTTTACCGCTTTGATTTGTTTGGACTGTATATAAATTGTTATGAAACCCTCCTCTCTCTGAGTGTTCTAAATCATCTGGGAAGTGTGCACTTCATGTGACTTCTCTTCTCTTAAAATCATTCCAATTTTAGAACGAGGTTCGGACAAGTTGCAAAGACGGTGAAGCTTCTGTATTCTCGATACGCTGCCCCCCTCGGCTCGAGCTGTCCGCTCGGGTAAGCCAAGTCTAGAACAAATAAATCCAGGTTTTTAAACCTAGAATAACATAGCCTCATGCCGGATTCCTAGTAGGAACGTTTGTTGCATGACGTGCATTTGACTTAGGGGACTCAACACAGGGGTTGGGTCCGTCTAGGACAGGTGCACCCAAAACTAAAAGATCATCCTGATGCATCTTAATGTGCTACATGTTGCAATCTTCAAGGGTAAAAGCGGTAATTTGGCGGACTAATGAGGTAAATGAGAAAGAAAAAAAGTTGAAGTATAAAAATGAAGCAAGTGGGACCCAGTTATAATTTTCTTTCACACTTTTTTTGAAAATGAAAAAAAAATCCAAAAAAGATTTTGCACTTTCCCACCATTTTTTTATTTTTTTAAAAAAAGTCAAAAAAAGAAGAAATGAAAATCCAAAAAGAGTTTACATGTTTTATCTTTTTTTTTAAAAAAGACAAAAATATATGTTTTCTCTAAATCAGTTTTTTTTTTAAATTCTCGCCCGTATCCAATCTGCCCGTACTACGCATACCTGATTCTCGTCTTTTGGGGCATGATACGTACGCAACCCACATAGGGTTCGGTCTTTTTAGTGAGTTTAGGTTCTTGGCTTCGCGGGGTCTTAGCCAAATCTTGCCTTTTTAGCCATTTTCAACCACATAGATTTATTTTGAAAAAATAGCCACAATAATGTCTTGTATGTGTCCAACTAGAAGGGTCATTGTCTCACATAGCGTTATAGGTCTTTAAATTTAATTGGTCTTAATTTTCTCATACATGTTTGGATTTATTTACCGGAGTTTGAGCATGGCAGACACCCCGGGACCATCCAGTCATGATCAGGAGTTGCTTAAAAAGATATTTTTTTAATTTGTTTCTTATTGTTTTGAGTCTGTTTATTTTATGTCGTCCTTTACCTTCTAGTTTTGTACAGTAATGTCGAGCTTCTTGTTATTGTATTTTCTATTTTGTATTTGAAAAAGTGTGTTATAACTCAAAATCCAAAAAAGAGGTTTTGCATTTTATATTTCCATTAGAAGTTTTCTTTAGAATACTAATTCTAGAAATTAAAAAAAAAAAGAGAAAAAAAAATTCTTTTTGAGGTGGTTTTTTCTTTAGGAAATTAATACCTAGAACTCAAAATAAAATTGCTTTTATGTTTCCTTTAGTATATTAAGACAAAAAATTCAAAAATAAGGAATTTCCTTTTAGTATCTTTTTAAGTTTTCTTTAACATATTAATTTCAAAATCCAAAAAGATTTTCTTTTGAGGTTCCTCTTTGGGAATTTTATATATATATATAT
>NW_017672802.1:129320-158169 GCF_001879085.1 Nicotiana attenuata | reverse complement strand
CCATAGAGTATTATTTCAAAAAAGAAAAAAAGAAGAAGAAAAAAATGTGCTCAAGTTTAGAATAGGTTATAGAACATTAAGTCTAAAAAATTCAAAAAAAAAGATTTGCTTCTTTTATTTCTCTTTTCTCACCAGAGTAGTCATTAAGGTAAAAAGAAAAAAAAAAGAAAATGAGAACGTTAGATTGTTTACTTTATTCCCGATCTTTTCGAACTACGCAAAGATCTGATTCATGCAGCGTCATGATACGTAGGCAACCTACATAGGGTTCGATCGAATTATTTATTTTTAAAACAAAAAAAAAGAACAAGAAAAATAATAGGGTAAAATTATGGGATATGAGAAATGAGAGGAAAGAAAAGAGTGATAATTAGCAAAAAAAAAAGGAAGGAAATTGAGCAAGCAAGTGTTAGAAAAGCAAAGAAAAAAGAGGATTGAAATGAAAAAATTGGGATGATGCCAAGTGACCTTGTGGCCCTCGAAGTTTATTTTTTTAACCGTTAATTCTTCCTAGGTGCATTGCACACGATGTGATATTCGTAGTTGTTAAATGCCCTAACACTAACGTGATGACCTCATTTTGTTCCTTTTTGTTATCTCTATTGAGCAGAAGGGTGGTTGGTTTGTGGTTCTTAAAGAAATTCATCCATACAACACAAGGTCAAAGAGCAAGGTAGTCATGACTAGCAAAAACCTGGACACAAGAGTTGTTGACCCGTCGAGGGAGTTTGTGGAGTCGGAGTCTAAATTGAAAGGGGAGGTCCAAATGTTGAAACAGCAGATGGCAGAAATGTATCAGTCTTGGATCAGGGGGCATCCTCTACCTTCATTCCCTGCTAACTACACTGAAAACCCTGCAACTATCCCACCACTGTCACAAAATCCAGCTTCCTTCTACTGTTGATGTTTACCTGCAACCTTCTCACACTCCACCCGCCAAAACCACCTCATATCCCACCCCCTTGACCACTCATGTTTTTGTAGCTCATCCACCTGCTACCTTTCCTCGATCCTCTAGCGAGACTGTGTTCAAAATCTCCGATGCCCAACATTATGCTCCAGAACCAATTTTCAAGGTCTTGGGTCCATACTCTGACGCTCCTCATTTTGAGCCTCCTGGTGAGATTGCAAAGCTTGCTAAGACAGTGGAGCAAAATGAGATATCCAGAAAGCTGAAAAGGTTTAAGATGCCAAAGTTTAATTTGTATGATGGGCGTGGAGATCCAGTAGCCCTTCTGAGGTGTTATTGCAGTAGAATGAGAAGTGTTGGCGGGAAAGATGAGTTGCTGATGGCATATTTCAGTGAGAGCCTGACTGGAGCAGCTTTTGAATTGCATACTCGTCAAGATGTCAGTAAGTGGCATACATGGGGTGACATGGCTCAAGATTTTGTTCGGCACTATCAACACAATGAAGACATTATCCCAGACCGCTCGCCTATCTCAGATGGAAAAGAACCCAAAGAAAGTTTTAGGGAATTTTGGTTCAGATGGAACGAACGAGTTGCTCGGGACAGTCCTTCCATTGATAGAAAGATGTTGCTGAGCCCCGCCAACGACAGGATCCAGCGGGCATTCTTGCTAAACGCTTTCAACCTCAATACCGACCCCATGAACATCCCCAAAACTCCACATAATCCACCCCTGTATTATCTTTCGAACAAAGTTCGACCATCTGTCCAACCATTGGGTCATTCCTCATACCGCATAATGCACTTTTGCCTTCACAGCATTTTCAAACATCCAGCAACCCTAGAAAACTGGGGCATGGAGGGAAACAAAGGCAAAGAAATAGTTTCACGCTAATCGGGGAGACCTACACGAGCTTGTTTGAAAAGTTACAACATTCTGGTCTGATCAAGCCGCTCCTTGGCTATACTCTGGGCCCATATGCAAAAGGTTTTGATCCTACTGTACGGTGCATGTATCACTCAAATGTACAGGGGCACAATGTTGAACATTGTCGTGTTTTGAAAAGGGAAATAGAAAGGATGATTCAAGAAGGAACAATTGTGGTCCAAGGCAGTAATACCCCAAGGGTCACACATAATCCTCTACGTACATGACAATGCATAAATTGTTGGGATGGTTTGCAATGATGAAAGGTCGGTCAGAGGAGTCAATGATCCACTTGGTGAAGACAATATGATTGAAGTTGGTGAAGGTCCTAGTGATATTGATGTGGAACTCAGTGTCTAAGATGTCGAGCTTGGTAATTGGAAAGACGCTCCTTTCTTGGCTAGCTAGTCTTGGTGGTTCATTTTGTTGTCATTCCTGTTGTCCGGGTTATTTCAAGGTTGTAATCCGGATATTGTCTTGTGACTCAAACCCTTCTATCCTCTTATTTTGCCCAGTTCCTTTAGTCGTAGTAACTCATTTAGCGTTATCTAGGTTTGTTCCAGGGTTGTACCCCAGTTTATTTTGCTTGTCTTGTTGTTCAAACCCTTTCACCGTCTGTCTAATGCAATTCTCTGTTTTTTGTTATTTCTAATCATTTTTGTTTATTTCTCTTTTCCTTTTATAGTTCTTTTCTTGCTGGCTCTAGTGACATGACATACACGCATAATTCTAGGCCTGGTCTTAAAAGTTAGTTTAATCATGAAGCAATAAAGCAATTTCGAAGATGATAGGGGCATTTGAGGGAAATAAGTACAGATTTGGACATTTTAAGATCATTTGAAGCCCGAACTGTGTGAAACTGGGGCAGATAATTTAGGAAGTTAATAGGATGACACGAATTCATTAAAGGAGAGTACATCCCAGATAATTTGAAGCGAGAAATTTTGAGTGCACCTCAAGTAACAAGATAAAGCCAAGGACGTTTGCTCTGAGCTGACGCAAGGTGTCCATTGTGAAGAAGAGATTACCCAATGAGATTTCTATACTTGACAAGATACTAAAAAAGTGGAAAGCATATCAGTGATATCAATGTCAAAGCTGTAAAAGAAACGTTGTGTGTGATCTTCCTTTTTCATTTCAAGTTGTGTATATATATATATATATATATATATATATATATATATATATATATTGTACTTGCCATTTTCAGGGATTGGGAGGCCCTCTTTCAGCTACCCAGACATGTTATAGCCTTTGACACCCCTTTGAGCCTGTGTTGATTTCTTTGACCTCACCTCTTTTAGAATCGAGTTAGTGTCATGCGAAAAAAGAAAAAAAAAGTTTATGTCCCCATAGGTTTATTTTAAAAGGTTCATTCCAAAAGGAAAATTCAAAAAAAGAGGAGAAAAATAGAGATAAAGAAAAAAAAGAGAAAAAGAAAAAAGAGGGGGAAAAAAGAGAGAAAAAAGAAGGAAAGGGGGGGGGGGGAAGAAAAATAGCAACAACAAAAGTAGTTTTGTGAACTACATTTGACATGATTCTTGTCACCGCATACGTAGGCAGCCTTACGGTTCGGTCATACCAAATAAAATATTTCATAATCCCACGAAGTCGAGAGTGGGAAATTCCATTAAAAAAAAAGAGGGAAAAATAGATTCGAATTCCGCTATGTTAGAAATTGGGGCAAAGTTTTTAGAATGGATTCCAAAAATTATAAATAAATTAACCCCATTATCATAGTTAGTTTTGAGCCTTTATGATATCCTTTCTTTGTAACCCTGTCTAAAAGCCACATTACAGTAAAAAAAAAAAAAAAAAAGACCTCCCAGATAATCTTTGAGAATGTCGGGTTAGACATGCCAGGAGCATATGATAAATCTATCGTGGTTAATGCCTTGTCATCTACAGAATCAGAGGAAAGAGAGAAAAAAATGAGAGAGTCTTATTGGTGAAAACCTTCACAGGCACCATAAGGCGATGGCGAGTTGAGAGAAAGAACGAAATGAGAGAGGCTTGATGGTGAAAACACTTCGGGCACTACAAGTCAAATAAGGATTGTGAATCAGATTGGATAATCGGAGCATTGAAGCCCAGTTTCACGGTTTAGGGGTATCATAAGAGTTGAACATCAGACTTGCTCGACATATTAGGCCACTTAATCTAAAGGTACATGTCATGGTCATTAAAGTTGGTATCCATATCTAATAAGTTTCTACTTTGTAGTTTTCTTGTTAGGAATCACCTCTTTCTATTATCCTTTACTCTGTTCCTTTTGTCATGTTTGCTTCCTCTTCCTGAGTCTGTTTGGGCAAAAAGAGTGAGAAATGACTCCAAAATTTGCCACCAACTTTCCAATTGCACAAAACGGGATCTGGCTAGCACATCAAAGTGGCATAAGTCATCAAAATTTGGGATACAAAGGTTCGGTAAATGTCAATTCATGAGAAAGATGCAACAGATAGAGGATGTTGGGTTTGAACGGATCAGAGGCATTTTCTGTGATAAGGGTGACAGAGAAAGTGGTTAGTCAATAAACAAGCAAGGTCTTTCGAGTTGAAATCGAAGTTATTATGGGAAGTAAAGGAGAAACCGCCCTCAAAGTCAAGGCCATAAACCAACCACCATATTTATAAACTCACAAGTTTTCTTTGTTTGAAACAGGGACGGAAATTGTGTCCAAATCAAAGCTTGGAAGTTTGAACTTTTTTTCAAGTGTCGTGCCCAAATTTTGTCAGCAGAAAGGCGGTTGGAGAAAAGGAAAGAAAAATTTGTTCAATCTGCAGGAACCCTCCATGAGTAAAAGCATGATTCAGGGGCAAGGAATTTTGTTCGTTTTGCAGAGATCCTCCGGGAAGAAAGCATGGCTCAGGTAAGTTCATTCTAGTCTCTTCAGGACCCTCCTGGATAATAGGATTTAGTTTTAAATGTTCAGGACCCTCCTGGATAATGGGATTAATTTAAAGTTCTCAGGACCCTCTTGGATAATGGGATCTAGTTTTAAGTTTTACCTTTAGGAAATAGAATTTAGCCTTGAAGTTGTCACTCTTAAGATGAGATTTAATTTTAAATTTTTAGGACCCTCCTGGATAATGAGGTTAGCTTTTAAATTCTTAAAGCTTTTGAGTACCATGATTCGATTAACACTCACAGATGTTCCGATATCAAACTGGGTCAGGAAAATTTCTTTTGTTTTGTTTGTTTTGTTGTGATCAGGTTCAAAAGCAACAACATTCAAAGTGTTCAGCAATCAGGAGCCCGCCTGGAGAACAAAGGGAAGACAGCAAGTGTTCAGCAATCAGGAGCCCACCTGGAGAACAAAGGGAAAGCAGCAACATTCAAAGGAGTTCAGCAATCAGGAACCCACCTGGAGAACAAAGGGAAGCAGTTCAAGTTTCAAGGAAAAGCAGTGCAAGTGTTCAGCAATCAGGAGCCCACCTGGAGAACAAAGGGAAAGCAGCAACATTCAAAAGAGTTTAGCAATCAGGAGCTCACCTGGAGAATAAAGGGAAGCAATTCAAGTTTCAAGGAAAAGCAGTGCAAGTGTTCAGCAATCAGGAGCCCACCTGGAGAACAAAGGGAAAGCAGCAACATTCAAAGGAGTTCAGCAATCAGGAGCCCACCTGGAGAATAACGGAAAAGCAGCAAGGTTCAAAAGAGTTTAGCAATCAGGAGCCCACCTGAAGAACAAAGGGAAGTAGTTCAAGTTTCGAGGAAAAACAACGCAAGTGTTGGTAATTAGGAGCCCGCCTAGAGAACAAAGGGAAGCAGCAATGTTCAAAGAAAGACAGCAATCAGGAGCCCACCTGGAGAACAAAGGGAAAGCAGCAAGTTTTGAAGGAAGACAGGTCGAGTATTGGTAATCAGGCGCCTACCTAGAGAATAAGAGAATTCACTTCAGAATGCAATTCAAGTCAGCAACAAAAGAATCTCATGGCAAGATGCGAGTCAACAGTCCGAGGTGATTAACAGAAGTTAGTCACAATAAAGAAAAAAAAAAGAAATGCAAAAAGTTAATTCAAATGCAGAAGTTGATGAAAGATGTGGGCTGCTCAAGACATGGCCGAGGTCACAAGCACTGCATGCCTGGTCTTGATCCAAAAAGCTGAAGAAGGATGAACTAGCACCCACAACTAGCAAGCGTCAAGGTTCAAATCTAAAGTCTGCATGAAGAACCACTCAAGACTCAAATCAAGCTTCAGAAGACTTATAGATAGGAATCTTGTAACTCGTAGTTGACAGGCTTATCTAGTCTTTTTCATGTTTTGATTTTTGATGTAATAACACGACCGCAGACCGGAACCTCAGTGGAACGGCACCTCAACCGGCTCTCCACCTCAGTATACTCCATCATCTCACTCACCTCTGAACTACATAGAGCCTGATTCCTTTATAGCCAAGGATATGTAGGCGGCTCAGATACTAGGGCTCGGTCACATTATCCTCCCTCTTAGTTTTGATCTCCTTAAATAAGGGTCGGATCAAAAAGCCTATCTAGTTGTTCTTTGTCTGAAAATACTCCGTATTTCCAGTCAAAGAAGGGCAGCTGTAGATATGTGATTTTTGACCCTCCCCAAGATTTTTTATATTTTAGCATGTAAATATTTAATTTAGGCTTAATATCGTTATTTCAACTAATTTTGACTCTTTTACTTATTTTATTACAAAAATTGAAAGTTACAAAAAAAAATAGTTTCATTAATGTTTTGTAGTCATTTTTAATCTTGAAAAATACCAAAAATAGTTTTGTTTTAACGTTTCATCTTATGTTAATAGTTATTTTACTTAGGTAGGACTAATTAATAAATGAGATCGTATTTTAATCTCGTTCGCGGGGAAAGAATAAAACTTAGGCTCGAGCAACCCATCTTTAGGCCTAATTTTTGGACCTCCATAATTCCTAGGCCCATACCTCTAACCTAATTCCTACCCCTATATAATAGTACCTAACGCCTAAAAACCTTAGAGGCTAGAGATTGAATCTGCCATTTGTAGAAAAGGGACCTTCACAAAAGTTTTAGCTTCTTCGAAAATTAGGAGCTACTGCTGCTTCTTCATTAAGCAGTTGAAAATACACAAGACCAAAAATTAGACCTGGGACACCATAAATCATCCCAAGTGGCGACTCTGAATTTTAAATAAAATAATCCCGTTTCTATTGTCACTTAAATTGGAAAAAACTCCCTTATACCCTTACGGGTATAGTAAAAAGGAGGTGTGACAGTTCCTAAGTGTCTACACTTACCCCTTCACACTGGTCCCATTGATCCAGTTGTCCTCGATTTTTTCAAGAGGTACCAAGTCACCCTTGGCCAGATCCACCCTTCTTTCTAGCGCATAGTGATCATGCTTCGTTTCTTCTCCAACAAGGCCGAGGGGCTGGAGTCACCCTCAACCATCTCATTCGATTATATCGACCTCAGCTTTTTTGAGGGTTGATCAAGCTTCAACACCGATCGACCAAGGCCTTTTTTACCAGCAACAATAAGGATAAAGATCGGGGTTAGATGAGCCAGTTCGTGGGAGTGAGGACCTACGACATCATCCCCGAGGAGAAAATGTCATTCCTAGAGAAGTGGAATGTAAAACGTAAGTGAAGTTTTTACTCACTAACCTTCGTACTCCATTTTTGCATTATGTAATGCTTTCATCTATTTCTCAGCGGTCGCTTGGATGCCTCATGCGGCCACTGACCTTGAATAATGGGTCCGAAAACTAGCCGCGACCTCTCTTATAACGAGCGTCGCTGGCGTGACTTGGCGAGGGGAAAATGGGAAGCCAAAAATCATGGTAAGTTCATCTTGTAAGATTTTGATGCATTCCTCTTTATCGGTGATGTCTTTTTACTCATATTTGATTTTCCTCAATGCAGGCATTGGAGATTATTCCAAAATGAGGCCGGTTCTGCCTGGGGAAGAAATCGAGTCCCCGATTCCGAAATCGGGGAAAGATAATAAGAGAAAAAGGGTCTCAAAGCCCAAAAACCCTCAAGATAAAAAGGCTCCAGCTCGAAGACGCAGAAGAAACTTCATCTATAGATTCGGTCCACCAGCTGGTTGAAGAAGATGAGGGTGAGGACTCGGCGCTGGCGGTTTGAACCAGGAAACTGATTAACGCTGTCAAACCCTCCGAGCCGAAGACCTTGCCTCGTGATGAGGAGGCTTCAAAGAAAGATGTAAACAAAACCCCTCAATCGCCCGAGGTCGAGATTGTTCCTCGGCCATCAACAAGCACACTAGAGGGGGAAGGTTCCGAGATCCCTAGGGCTGAATAGAGCACCCCGAGTGATTCACTCGGGGCCATGACAATAGGTCATTCTCCCTCTCTACCGCCTTATTCTGAAGAGGCCATAAGGGAGGCTCGGGCTCTGCAGATGACTGACTTGGGTGGAGTCCCTGTTGATACCTAATTTTTTTCTGTATATTTTTATATGCAAAATACCTTCAAAATAACATGTATATGCATATATAAGTATGTCCCAATATTTTATTACTTTTTCCTAATTTTTAAACGATTGTTAAATCAATTTATTGCCTTATTTTATCAAGAAAAGCCCAATAATTATTCCCAAAATTATCATTTTGGTAATTCATTTATTGTATTCTCATACCTATAGTAAAATATAGCTAACATAGTTTTTGCATATTTTTACAAATTTATTTATTATTTTTAAAGCTATATTGCATATAATTGCAATATTAGCCTCTTTTAAGATCTAATTGTGTTTATATTTATAAAATTAATTCCATATTTTTAATTTGATAATTATGTAACATTAATCATTTACTACCTTTAATTTACTTTCAGAAATTATTCTACCATTTTTTTGTAAAATAAAAAGGAAAATGGCTATTTAAATGTTAGCCTCGTTCATTTCAATTTTAGCCTTATTTGAACCCCCAACTGGACCCATTTTTTAACCCAATTAGCCATCCCAAATCCTAATCTACCCGACCCACGACCTAATCAAACAACCCTCTCGAATCCCCCCTTACCTACCCATTCAATCCAGGCCGTTGATCAAAATGATCAACGACCACCATTAAACCTTTCCTTTTTTATTCCCAATTACCCCCTAAACCTAATCATTTCTTACCTGTAGCCACCTTCAAACCCCCTTCTCTCCCAATTCTCTCTCAAACCCTAGCCATCGCCTTCAATCCCCACCGGAAAATCATCCAAATCCATGGCTTCCAAAGCCATTGAAAGCCTATCTCCCTTGGCTTCTATGTGTTCGAGTTATATGGTTTCAAGACCAAACCTTGAAGAAGCTTGGTCCAGACCTCGGATGCTTTCAGTTCTATGGCTGTTTACCGGTCATCTTTGACCTTGCTCCGGCCAGCCATCGCTATTCAAGACTGACTCTTGGCTTTTCCTGCTTAGATCAATGACTTTCCAAGCCTTTCTCATAATTCGGGTTTCTTCTGAAACCCTAAACTTTGAGGTTCTTCCGATTCTTTTAGATCTGTTTTAAATCTGTGATTACTATAAGCTTCTGAACATTTTCTCACGGTTTCTTTCAAAACTTTTCCTTCAGAACCTTTATCTTTTCCGATTTAGGGTTTTGTTAAGTTATTTTTCGAAGCTTTCTCTGATTTTTTTAACGTGTGTCTTTATGTTGTTCTTCTACTAGAATGTGCATGTTAAAGGTCTTAGTTCCCTTTCTTGAGATTTTCTGAATTTATTTTGTTAGTATTCTGTCTGATTTATTTATCTTTCATCTCTATACTTGATTGATGGTGAAAACCCTAAAATTTGGGGGTTCATTCGAGTTCTGAGATTATTTGCTATGTGTTTTACTTGTTCGTCATGCTCTGAATTCGATTAGTTTCAGAACCCTAATATGCTTTGAACTTATTCGAGTTTCTGAAGTTGCTTCATCTGTTGCTCAACTGAATTTTAAAATCTTTCATTTCTTTATGTGACTTTGACTACCCGCTAAACTCTTCTATGAGGTCTTTCCACTTGACCTCTTTGCATGCTGTTTGATACTCTCTCTTTTCTCTATTACTAAGTTAATGAAATCGACCTATGTGACTACCATGTTCATTAGCTACTGACTCTGTGTTTGCTATTGCATGATGTTGTTCAGCCTCACATGCCTAATGTTTATGCACTCTTTATATGCTGAATTCCCCTCTAAAATGACCTTCGATTTTGGGACTGATTTCAAACCTCCTTGTGTAATTCTGATTGCACTCGTGTAATTGATTCTTTGCTTGTTTTATTGATTCCCTATTTCGTGTATTAATTTGAAAACTTCCTTTTTAGACTTTCGAGCCTCTTGTCTTTAACTTGGTTTATTCATAGGAACCCATGTTATTCTCCTTAAGTCAGTGATTCTGAAATCCTTGACTTCTTGATTTGCTATGTACTGATTTTCGATTGTCTCCACATTTTGAAACTTTGTTTTCTTACCTTATTTAATTAGCCGAGTATTTTTTACCGATACTGCAATAGTTTTTTCCTTAATTAAACCCCTATGTACTTACCCCTAATGGTCTATTCTATACATGATGTTCTTTTCTTAAATAATTTCTGCCCATTACCGTTTGATTTTAACTCCTCAATTAAAGGAAGTCCTATACTGATTTGATTTTAATTGACACATAGTTCCATAATTACTGCTGAACTATGATTCTTGCCTTATTTTCCACCTGTTTTCAAACTATAAATACGATGCTATTTCATTAACACAAACACATATGAACACTCTGAGTTCTAAAATCACTTAAACTCCAAACATTCTCTCGTGCTTTCTACTTCTGTTGTGGTATGCCTTCAAAGTCCTATTACCTGCTTTTACTGTACTTTTTCTTCTTTGAACTGGTATGTTCTGATTAAGATTCCAGCATCACAACAATGTGTTTACTTAAGGCTTTTACCTTCTTTCCTGCCTACCGCTTGTGTTTGGTTCAGTACTTATGCTAGCATGCTATAATTTCCTTATGACTCTTCTGAGTTTATTATGCATCCTAAACCCCCACCCCAATGTGTTCAATGCTTATGGTTTGTTTGAGGCATGGTAGTATTGCATATTACTGCCTAGGGGCGTGCATTCGATTTATCGATTCGATTTTGACCCTTATCGATAATTACTTATCGATTATCGATTTGTACATATGCTTATCGTTATCATTTCAATAAAGTTTTGATTTTTTCAATTTTGATTTATCGATTTTGGGGGCTTATCGATTCGGTTATCGATTACACCAATAAGAAAATTTGCGGGATTCCACGGAAAGTATATCGCTATAAACGCGCCTAACTAATATAGACAAAAAGAAGCTAAAATAAGACGAACACCATTTATAACATAAAAATTATGTCAACAAGCACATGCAACAAAACTAAAGTAAGGGATCAGATGTATGCCACCAACACTCCAACGGTAATAAAACAAAATATATCATCACGACTAATTCTATTTTCCATTAATTTGAACTTCATTCCTTTGATCTTTAAATATGATCATTCATTAAATGTGATACAGGAAATAATAGGGTAAGGGACTTAGGATAAAGGAAAGGGTGTAGATTAGGGAAAATGATATTGTATATCCGCTTTCAAAATAGTAGTGGAATATATATACATTCTGTATGTTATATTAATCTACACAAATAGGTAATTACTCATTTTACAAGTGTCTACAGTTTAGGGGTGTGCATTCGATTTATCGATTCGATTTTGACCCTTATCGATTATCGATAATTACTTATCGATTATCGATTTGTACATGTGCTTATCATTATCGTTTTAATAAGGTTTCGATTTTTTCGATTTTGATTTGGATAACAAATAATCGATTTGATTTATCGATAAACCGATTCGAATGCACACCCCTATTGCTGCCCATAACTCAAGCTTGATCCCTGGGATCCTAACCTCTATGTTTCTCTAATATTGTGTGTTCTGGTGGGCTTATAGGCATGCCAACATCTTCTATTGATGTACATGCCCAAAGTTTACCCTTGCCTCATCTTAGGCTCTTTGTAATTTCCCAACCCCCATGAATCCCTTTGTATGAAATTATCAACTTGTTTGTGGTTGTTTCCCTCTCCTTTATCCACTCAGAACTCTATTTCTTCACTTGCACTCTCTCTTAGACTTAATTTCTGCCCACCTCTTGTGAGCCTTGGGACCCATTGAGCTCTCTCTGAACTTAGACACTTGAGGGTTGGCACTTCCACACTGCACTTGTCCCTATTCTGGTGATACAATTTGGGTGTGAGCACTGCCCGGAGTCCCATTGAGGCTCTTAGGGAACTCTCACACACTCAAATTGGAGAAAGGCTTTGGATCAGTGGTCTTTGAGTTGGTCTATCTCATAATTCAGACAGGAAGTCAAGAATTGGTCCTTCTATGGTTGTAATTATTTTCTTTGTATTTTTTGATGTATTTGTTACTCTGGTTTGTAATAATTTGTAAAGAATACTTGGGGTTGGCTAGTGAAACAGGGTTGGGGTAACTATGCATGCAAAAGATAGAAATCATGCCTATAGGACTGTTCTAATTCTGCATATTCAATTACATATAGAAAATATGCCTATAGGATTGTTACAATTCTGCATATTCAACTTTACCTAGAAATCATGCCTATAGGATTGTTCTAATGTCATTATGCATCACTCAAATTGTATTTAGATACCATGTTTATAAGGTTTAAAACAAGTTCTGCATCTAGAAACCATGTCTATAAGGTTCAAACTGCATTTAGATACCATGTTTATAAGGTTTAAAACAAGTTCGGCTCTAGAAACCACGTCTATAAGTGTCTAAAATAAGCAACGTGTAGAAAACATGCCTATAGGAGTTTTTAAATGAATGTGATTTGCTTCATCCAATGCTAGACGTAAAATCAATAATAATATATACTATCACCTGCAGAACCTATAATCAATTTGTTTAATTCTGCATCTCTTTTGATAATCTAAGTCCCTCGCTTTACAATGTTAACAAGCATGTATTTTATGATTTCAAACAATTCGTGTTGAGGTTTACTATCTTACCACCTTTCAGAGTTCAGTAGATACCATGCCTATTGGACCCCGTCTAAACACTTAGGCAAGCCTTAGAGTAATAATTGAAAACTGAATCCGCTTCTGTTAATTATTACAACCAGCAGACATGCCTGATTTGGACTTCTTATCTGAATTATGTAATAAACCAATCTGTCCCAGCTTTTAAACTCCCTCATATTTA
This sequence comes from Nicotiana attenuata, assembly GCF_001879085.1. NCBI lineage: Eukaryota > Viridiplantae > Streptophyta > Magnoliopsida > Solanales > Solanaceae > Nicotiana > Nicotiana attenuata. Next base: position 145,132 of record NW_017672802.1, on the reverse strand, counting down.
ATTCTAAATCAGACCTAAGCAGTATGTGCAAGACATGCTAATTATATGCTTTCTTTGTTTGCGGAGGTACCTATGAGCCTTGTTTGTTACTATGTGTTTTCCCCAAAATATGCAATATGTGTTTTTGTATGTCGCCTTAGAATTTTACCTTTGAAACCCCAAATGAGCCTAATATCCCTCCCTTTAGGATTAGTAGTCCTAAGTGCCTCCGGGACTGATAGGATTGGGACGGGTAATAGCATGCATTAAGTAATCGATACCAATTCGCACTTTAAATGCCTTAACGGGGTGGGATGGGTAGATATAGATATGATGACCACGCGATAATGTCGCATGTAGCCCCTCATTGAGGAGTGATTACCGAACATTGTGCGGGGTTATCCATATTATTAATAAACCTAGGACCCACCTCCCTTTATTCTTTGTTTCTTTTCTTTAGCATTTTAACTCTGTATTTTAAAAAATCAGCTTTTCTAATTGCTCTTTCAAACCTTTATGTGTTGAAGTCCCCTCTTATTTGAGCCTTGTTTTTTTATATGTTAATTGTACCCAAATTCACAATAATTGTCTGGTCGGGAACCATACCAGTGGATTCTGAGGGGTTCCTAACACCTTTCCCTTAGAATAATTTCAAGCCCTTACCCTATCTCTAGTTATTCAAACTCTTTTGGTGTCCTAATGCACCCTAATCATTAAGTGGCGACTCTTCAATTGCAAACCCAGTTCCCAAAAGGAATGAGTTGTCCCTCCAAATGTCATAAACCTGATTTCGCGAGAAAAAGGAGGCGCGACAGTCCCCAGCGAAGAGGATCCATTTCGGGATTGTTTCACCGGGGTCGATGACGTCGTCGATCTCAATTACGCATCTACCCTTTTCGAAGAGGCTCAACATCTTTTCTCTCGAGTAAGCATCAATTCCTATTATTGCAATTTTCTTTTCCTTCTTCTCCCTTTATCCTAACTTGTATCCTTTTTTTCTATGTAGGTTTTCACCAAGTTTAGGGCCGACCTAAACCAATGCGAGGCCTAGCTCTAGAAGACTTCGGATGAAAGGAACGCTTTGAAGATCTTTTGCAGTCAAAAGGGGGAGGAGCTTAGGGACCTTCAAGCAGACTTGGCCAAGGCTCGTAGGGATGAGGCCGAGCTAGACAAGAAGGTAACTATCATTTTGGAAGAGTATGGTCTACTCGACCCAACTGTGGAGGCTAATACTTTAGTGTCTCAGCTGCAGCAAAAACTAGAGAGGATCGAGCTGCTTCGAGGGGAGGTCGATCAGTTCAAGGCCGACTGTGATCGGTGGAAAGAGAATATAGATCGCATGGCTACGGAGAAAGAGGCCACTCTAGCTAAACTGGCATCGACCGAGACCCAACTTCGGGGCGCTAAAGATAAAATTTCAGCCTAGGCAAAAAAGATTGATGAGCTCGAGGCCAAGGCAGATGTCGGTAAAATGAAGACCGCGACTGAAAAAACCATCACTGTAAATTTGGACGATGCTGAGGCTACTCAAATGTAGCTAAGGGAAGCCTATGACTGGGAGTGACGGAACAATAGTTTGGCCAAGTGCCAATCCCGGAGGGAGACCCTCAAGGAAATCCATGCTCGAGCTCTCTGAAGATATAGCTCAAGCAAAGGCGCTTAAAGTTAATGTCAGATTTCTCGTCTCCTCCGATGATGATGATGATGATGAAGGTAGCCAAGACGGGTCTGAAATAACAAGGGGCCCGAGGGAGAAGCCGCTCCCGTGGGAGATATCAGCCCCGGGCATAGTTATGATTTTTTCTTTTTCCGGTCTCTTGTACAGATATATAAAAGAAAAATTTTCCTGAACGTCTCCTCAATTTTTATGAACATGTTTTTTCCCTTGCAAAATTTTAGCATAGTCTCATGCTTTGAACGGTGTAGGGTGGCTTCCTTGAAGTTACCATGGTCAAGTTCGAATAAGGTTCAATCTTTGAGGCATAAACCCTTAAGGGTTCGTGCCGGATAACGGTGAGTCCTCGAGCCATAATCAAGTTATTGTTTATTTGGGCTCGGGATAATCGAACCCTTAGTTTGGATTGGGTGAGAACAAGATCTCGAACCTTAAGTGTATTGGCCCTTAGGCTCTTTTAGATTAGGCCATTGTGGCCTCTAAAAGATGGCTATTATTTCCCTCTTTTGGCTTAAAATACTTAGTGAAAATTTCTTATATGCCTTAGCATGTATTTTTACCCATTGGATTTTTTGAGGGTTCGATGTTGATTGACCTTTCTGCCTTTTGTGCCTTATCACATTTGCGCTAAGATAATTTTGATACCTCTTAAGGTTTTTCGAGGGCTGATTTTATCGAAGCCCTTTTATTATTTGCCGAGGGTAGCCTATTTTAACGGGTTTTCCAAATAACTTGAGGGGATATTTTGATTGCGGGGTTCGGACGTCTCCGAGCCGCATTACTTTGGTCGTAGCCTTTGGGTATGCCTCTTGGGCTTATTCCCCAATAGCACTTCAAACTTGTTCGAGGTGTTAGTCCCCGAGAAAGATGGCTTTGGCCTATAGATCGAGGAGGCGCCTCTTTGAGGTATTATGAATTTGAGTTTAGATAACTCGAATGTGTTGACTGTCGATGATAGTCCCCGAGTGTTCGAGGCGTATTTGCGCTTGGCCCTTGAGCCATTTCTCACAAAATCATAAGTATGGAGCTCGTATAGTAGCAAATTTTCTTTGAGACAAAAAGTGTTTGATATAGAAAAAATGCTTCTTTGAATAATTTCTACAAGCGTACATGTTTTGCCATCGGGGCTCGACTAATCTATTTCCCTATCAAGACCCTTTGACATGAAGTATTTTTCTCGAAAATATAACCTCTGAGGGTGATGCCCCCTAGTATCGAGGTTGATTAAAAATAAGCCTTTAGATACTGTTGAATTTTTCTCAGGTAGCACATAATTGTTGCCTTGTTAAAAACCTCGCCGGAAAAACCCGTTCGGGATAAAAATGAATCTGAGGGAAAAAGAGTGCAACACGTACTTTAAAACCTAAGATCTTCGTGTTGAAGAGTTTTCGTGAAGCCTCGATCGAACACCTGCAATACGTTAGTATCAAATACAAATGAAAAAGGGAGAAAGTCATACCTCAGTAATAATATCGTTCGAGTAGTGATACATTCCAATTGTTTGGCAATTGTTCGCCCTCCATCGTGCCAAGTTTGTAAGATCCCTTTCCGATGACTCGATATGGTCCTTCCCAATTCGGGCCTAGTTTCCCTTTATTTGGGTCTCGAGTATTGAGGGTGACTTTCCTTAGAACTAAGTCCCCAATTCCAAAGTGGCGAAGGTTGGCTCTTCTATTGTAATATCTCTCGATTCTTTGCTTCTGTGCAGCCATCCGAACAAGCGCAACTTCTCATTTTTCATCCAATAGTTCGAGGCTAGTATTCATGGCCTCATAATTGGATTCCTCCATTGCATGTCGAAATTTGGCGCTAAGTTCCCTGTTCTCGACTGGAATTAAGGCCTTGGAGCCATATACTAAGGAGAACGGGGTTGCCCTCGTACTGGACTTCGATGTCGTTCGATATGCCCAAAGAACTTTGGGTAGAACTTCTCTCCATTTCCCCTTAGCGTTGCTCAACCTTTTCTTTAAGTTTTGAATGATAACCTTGTTCGTTGATTTTGCTTGTCCGTTTCCGCTTGGGTGATACGCCGTCGATAAGATTCTTTTTATTTTATGTTCTTCGAGGAACTTCGTTACCTTGCTGCCGATGAATTGCTTTCCATTATCGCATACAATTTGAATAATTTAAACGAGGTTGCGACTGGAGTGGCTGTTACTTGAGTAGGTTGAATAATTTAGTTGTGATGTTGTTTTGTGATGTAATAGTGTTCGAAGATGTTAAGGCAGACTGTTGCCCTAAAGATAACAAATTGGGGAGTTGTTTGATATGGTTTGTCTGTTGCTGGTTCTGGTTTTTTATATGTTGTTAAATATCATTGTAACAGACGGGGGAGTTGAAAATTATTCTTGTGTATAACATAATGCTGTTTTGAGCAGGTTAAAATTTTTGGGATAGTCGTATTTACAAAGGAAACTCTGCCAAAAATTTTAAAAATATATAGAGTTAGAAATTTTTTGAGTTATCAAATTGGTCATTCAACACTTTGTTATTCAATTATCTTAAAATTTTCTTTGTTTAATTATTTCTGATTGAATTTTGTATGTGCATCGATTGCATATGAAAGCAGTGAAGACCTTACTTGAGTTTTGTTGATCGTTGTTAGACTTTCTATCATCCTGTTCAAGGATGATAGATTTTTTTACTTTTGAAATTGCTCAAATAATGTATTCATATTTTGCTTTTGTATATGAATAATGCGAGTTAGATATTTTAATCTTATTTCATGGTTTTTATAAGTTATAGAGTATAAAATTTCGTTGCATAAGAAAATATTTCTCATTTTGCTTCCATAAATATTAGATATTACGATAGTGAATTATTGCGATAAACAATATAACCGCTCCAATAGATCTAGCAAATAGCAATAGCAGTCCTCTAATATCCGTTGCAATATGTTGCAATATTCGTTGCAATAGTATACATATATTTGTTCTAATATATAACAAAACTGTTACAATATATCATGCAAACCGTCGCCATAGACTAAAAAATCGTTAGTATAATTATAACACAACGGTTTATAACCGTGCCAATACAACAAAAATCGTTCCCATAGGCTAGTAAATGGTTGCAGTTATAACTGTTACAATAGCCATATACGGAGACGGTTTTATAACCGTTCCAATTGACCTATTTTAACGCTGAATCTTGGAACACATCACAAACCGTCCCATTAGCCCTACATGGATGGTTTTAGTATCTATAGGTACGGTTTTGAAAGGGTTTCCATAGGCTTAATTTCTAGTAGTGTCAACAGGTATCCTGAATCGACACACGATGTGGTCCCAGATGAAATCTATAACTTCTTTTCTCTAACCTTCTCGAAGGCATGTGCTTCCACCCATTTAGAAAAGTAGTCGGTCATAAACAAAATGAATTTAGATTTACCTGGGGCAGTTGGCAGAGGACCGACGATATCCATCCCCCATTTCATAAATGGCCACGGGGATAGGACTGAATGAAGTTGTTCTCCGGGATGCTGGATCATTGGTGCAAACCTTTGACATTTATCACATTTTCGAACAAACTCCTTAGTGTCTTTTTCCATGCTATCCCAGTAATACCCTACTCTAATCATTTTGTGAACCAAAGATTCAGCGCCAGAGTGGTTCCCACAAGTGCCTTCATGGATCTCTCGTAAAACATAATCGGTGTCCTCTGGCCCTAAATACACTGCCAATGGTCCATTTAACATCCTTCTATATAACGTTCCATCTTCATCCAATGTGAATCGAGTAGCTCCGGTTTGTAGGGCCCTCGACTCTTTAAGGTCCAATGGGAGTTTTCCATTCTTTAGGTATTTAATATATTTATTCCTCCAATTGCGGGTCAAGCTTGTAGAGTTTATCTCGGCATGACCCTCATCGATCACAAATATCGATAATTGGATGACAGTCCCTGGGATGATATCGTCTTCCTCGACTGATGATCCCAAATTTGCAAATGCATCAGCCTCGCTATTTTGTTCTCGGGGTGCGTGATCTAAAGTCCCCTCCTTGAAGCGGTGCAAAGTTACATGTAGCTTGTCCAAATACCTTTGCATTCTATCCTCTCGAACTTCGAAGCTTTTGTTTACTTGGTTCACCACTAATAAAGAGTCGCACTTCGCTTCAATGACTTCTGCCCTAAGCTTTTAGCTAGCTCGAGATGTACAATCATGGCCTCGTACTGGGCCTCATTGTTAGTCAACCTAGAAGTTTTGATAGACTGCCTAATGTGTGGGTGGCTTTAAAACGATGCCTAGCCCGGGCACCTTCACATTAAAAGCGCCGTTTGTGAAAAGGATCCATACCCCCGATGATGAGCTCGATTTTAACAAGAGTTCTTTTTCAACTTTGGCACGAGGGTTGGCGTGAAATTGCCACAAATTCCGCTATGATTTGAGACTTGATGGTCATTCGGGGTTGGTATTCGATATCGTACCCACTGAGTTCGACGCCCCATTTGGCCAATCGACCCAAAAATTTAGGTTTGTGCAAAATATTACGAAGTGGGTAAGTGGTAACACACATATGGGGTGGCATTGAAAGTATGGTTTCAACTTTGTAGAAGCGCTTATTAGGGCAAGTGCTAATTTCTCTAAGTGTGGATATCTAGTTTCTTCTTCCCCTAAGGTTCGACTTACATAGTAAACGGGAAATCGCATACCTTGGTCTTCTCGAACTAGGACACAACTTACCGCAATTTCCGACACTACCAAATATAAGTAGAATTTCTCATTTGCCTTCGAGGTGTGAAGCAATGTTGGGCTCGATAGGTATCGTTTTAATTCCTTTAATGCTTGTTAATACTCCGGGGTCCAGGTGAAATTCTTCTTCTTCTTGAGTAAAGAGAAAAATCAGTGGCTTCGATCCGATGATCTCGAGATAAATCGGCCTAAAGCAGTTATCCGCCCAGTTAGCCTCTACATGGCTTTTACACTGTCTACGACGGTGATGTCTTTGATGGCTTGATTTTATCGGAGTTGATTTCAATCCCTCGATTTGACACCATGAAGCCTAGGAACTTGCCCGAGCCGACCCCGAAAGCACATTTCTCGGGGTTGGGTTTCATGTTATATTTTCTCAAAATATCGAACGTTTCTTGCAAATGAGCCAAATGGTCCGCTGCGCGTAGGGACTTAACTAGCATGTCATCAATATAAACTTCCATTAACTTACCTATTTGTTCTTCGAACATCTTATTTACTAGGCGTTGGTAAGTAGCTCCTGCATTTTTAGCCCGAAGGGCATTACATTGTAACAATATGTTCCATACTTGGTGATAAATGAGGTCCTCTCCTGGTCTTCCGAGTTCAACTGAATTTGATTATACCCGGAATAGGCGTCGAGAAAGGTAAGGATCTCGTGGCCAGCCGTGGCATCGATCATGCGATCGATGTTAAGGAGTGGAAAAGAGTCTTTAGGTCATGCCTTGTTCAAATCCTTGCAATCTACACACATTCTAAGTTTGTTCCCCTTTTTAGGGACTATGACTACATTGGCTAACCATTCGGGGGTATTTTACCTCCCGAATGGACCCTATTTTGAGAAGTTTAGTTACCTTGTCCTTTATGAATTCATGTTTTACCTCGGACCGGGGCCTTCTTTTTTGTTTCACCGGTTTGAACCTGGGGCGTTGTTACCTACGGTGGGATACCTATCATGTCTAAATGGGAACAAGCAAAACAATCCATGTTATCGATAAGAAATTGAATAAGCTTTTTCCTGAGTTTGAGGGTTAACCTCATTCCCAGGTATACCTTTCGCTCGGGCAGGTACTCAATATAACCTGTTCCAGCTCCTCGACCGTTGATTTGGTGGCATCAGATTCCTTGGGTACAATAAAGGTTCGAGGGGTAAGAAAATCCTCTTCATCATCTTCTTCTATCTCCTGCTTTCCCGATTCGATCGAGGCTGGTGGCTATGATTACTATTTGGTTTCTTGTTTACCTTTGATGCTCGACCTTTCCAAGGTTGATAACGTTGATACCGGTATTACCTCATCAATTGAAAACATTTCCTTCGAAACATGCTATTCCCCGTATATTGTTTTCACGCCGTCCGACGTCGGGAATTTCATTATTTGGTGAAGAGTCTAACAAACTGCCCTCATGTTGTGGATCCAAGGCCTCCTGAGAAGGGCATTGTACCTCATGTCGTCCTCGATCACATAGAACTTGGTATCTTGAATGGTTCTGGAAACGTTCACTGGCAGAGCAATCTCGCCTTTAGTTGTTTCACTGGCCATGTTGAATCCATTTAAGACCCAAGTTGCGGGCACAATTTGATCTTGTAAGTCGATTTGCTCCACGACCCTCGATCAGATGATATTAGCCGAACTACCTGGATCCACTAAAACACGCTTAACTTGAACTTTATTTAATAAGATAGAAATTACCAGAGTGTTATTGTGTGGTTGAGAAATGCCTTCTGCTTCTTCATCGTTGAATGATAAGGAGCCCTCGGGCACATGATCTCGGGTCCGCTTTTCCCTAGTGATAGATACCTTTGTGCGTTTGAATACATGCCCTTGTGGAATATCGACCCCGCCGACGATCATATGAATGACATGCTATGGTTCCTCCTGTTCATTTTTCCCGTTGGTGTCTTTGCTTCTGAAATGATTCTTGGTTCGATCGCTAAGGAACTCTCGAAGGTGGCCCTTGTTAAATAGACATGCTATCTCCTCCCTTAATTGCCTGCAATCCTCGATCTTGTGACCATGCGTGCCATGATACTTGCATATCAAATTTGGTCCTCCCGAATGTCGAGACAATGCCTGATGCATCGACGCTAAAGTTATATTCCGATAACCGAGGTGCCTCTATGGGATCAGCGTGCTTATCAAAACCACTTTTGCTCATAAGTCCCCGAGTATTTCGTCCTCGATCGTTTCTTCGATCATTCCGAGAGGGATTGCACCCCGAGCCACTGTTTCTTCGATCTGCGATATATGACTGATATTGTTCCCTATTCGACCTTGTCTCCTTATCGATGTCCCTCGGGGCTTTAACTGCCAACCTTTTTGGATGTATTGAACCAGAAGGGGCTCATAATTGGTCTTCCTCGACCTTGATCTTCGATTGATATCGATTGTGCACATCTGCCCAGGTTACAACTGGATACTCGACCAAGTTTTGTTTCAACTATCGTGATGCTATCGAACTTCGCCCATTCAACCCTTAGGTGAAAGCTTGAACGGCCCAATCATAGGTGACCGATGGCAACTCTATCCTTTCCATTTGAAATCGGGATATGAACTCCCTCAGCTTTTCATCACCCCCCGGCTTATCTTAAAAACGTCCGATTTCCTTGTTTCGACCTTTATAGCCCCTACATGTGCCTTTACGAAGGCGTCTCCTAGCATGGCAAATGACTCGATGGAATTTGGTGGTAGGTTGTGATACCAAATCATTGCTCCCTTTGACAAAGTTTCCCCAAATTTTTTCAACAAAACCGACTCGATCTCATCATCATTTAAGTCATTCCCTTTAATCCCGCATGCGTACGAAGTGATGTGTTCATTAGGATCGGTTGTACCGTTGTATTTAGGTATATCGGGTACACAAAACTTCTTAGGAATGGGCTTCGGAGCCGTACTCTGAGGAAAAGGCTTTTGCACGAACTTTTTTGCACCCAAACATTTTAAGATCGGGGGTGCCCTCGGTATCTGATCAACTCGGGAGTTGTATGTTTCCTCTTTTTTATCATTATCTTCGATTTTCTTCTCTCCCGACTCGGTTCTTTTAGTGAGCTCCTCGAGCATCTTCACATTTGTAGGACCAGTCCCTGATCCGTTACCATTCGACCTTTCTGGCACTAGCTCAGTACGACGAGTGATATCTGGTTCGGCCACACTTGGAGTTCTATGTTAACTTTGAAGCTGAGTAATAGCAGCCTGCTGAGCTGTAGCATCTCGAATATTACCTGGAGACTAACTCCCCCGTTTCATACGCCCTGTGTTCCTTGGCCACCAGATCAGCCCTGCCTGTGTACACTTCCTTCGGGGTCTGCGCCTAAATCCGTATTCAAAGCAATGTGCGAACTGATATCGACGACTGGTACTCCCCCGAGATTAGCCTGTGGCACCCCGGCTCCTAGAGCAATTACGTTATCATTTTCCCCGTGAAATCAAAGACCATCATCACCATGTACAAGTGTGTTTTGTGAGTTTGACATGTTTTAACCTGAGAATAAATTTTTTTGACAAGAACAAGTGTGAAAATAACGTGTGTTATCAGAATCAACACTAAAACAGTCACTATTATCCTTGGCCCCACGGTGGGCGCCAAACTGTTTACCCTAAAATCCGAATAACAATTAAATTTGTATTGATATATAAATTGAAGAATAAAATTAGTCAAACCAGTATGCAAGCCAAATCTCGACCTCGAGCTCTGACGGCCCCGAGGTGGAATAGTAGGAATAGCAAGTTACAAAGCAACTTTGATGAACATTGAATAAAATAGCTAGAGAATAAAGTGTATGTATTATCTTATCAGTCAAAACGTGTCTTACAAATGAATGGGCTCCCATATAATAGGGGAGTCCTAAATAAGGTACACTTCTAATTACAGTAAGAAATAAAAATTGACAGTTGTCTAACCGCCAATGGTCAATCTATTCCGCAATTTACGCCGTGATCCTCCGCCTGTTGCGGGTATCTAGTTCTTTCTGTTACTGAACCATAACGGTATTATCTCAAGGTATGCCTTCTCCCGACCTCGACCTCGGCATTGGAAAGGAACCTCACCTTTTCCATCGAAGAACGAAATCGGGTAACCCTGATTTTCACCGTATACAAATAGGGTATCACCTAAAGCTAGAAAAAAAATTATGTTAAATTTATAAAATTATTTTATCCCATATAAAAAGTGGAATTCTATCCTAATTATAATCCCCAAATTATAATTCTGCTGATTTTGAATTTGAACCAAACTATCCGTAGTTGCCTTTCTAAACTAACTCACATTGGTTAAATAAATGTGCCGTCCTTGTATTGTAAGGTATCAAACAAATAAATAAAACCTTGTTTGAAAGTTACTATACTAACTACTACTACCGCACGCCTCTCCCGTTCTTCATTTTGGTTGGAAAGATGTTATCCCGCATTAATTATTTTAAGATTAGTTATTCGAAGAGTTATTCCATCTTTTTATGGGAATAAAAAAATATTACAATTTTGGGATAATTTATTTCGGGATTAATTATATCGTAATTTTCTCCCAACCAAATATGGGATAAACTATTCTTAAATTTAGTGCCGAAATTAATTATGCATTGTCCCTCGTATCAAACGAGCCTTAAAAGGTTAAGAGCCCATTTGGATTAGCTGATTGTAAATAGCCGATAAGCTTGAAGTGCTGAAAAGTTTTTTTACGTGCTGAAACTGATTTTGAAAAGAAGCATTTACGTGTTTGGATAGAAGTGCTGAAACTGATAATAAGCGGTTGATGTATTTGATTAAAAAGTGTTATAAGCTATTCTTTTGTTAAAATGACTAACATACCCTAGAATATTTTTTTAAAAATTATAATTTGAAAATTTCTTTGTAAAGAAAGAATTAACAAGGAATATAAAATGGAGAGAAAGTCAAAAAATTTATTTTGGGAAAAGTATTTTGTGAATTAGAAAATATTATTAAGGATAAACTAGTAAAAGTGTTGGTCAAACTAAAAGTGCTTATAAGCTGAAAAGCCATAAGTTGGGGGTGACTAGCTTATGACTTATGTCTGATTTTAGCTTATAAGTACTTGACTTATAAGCACTTTGGGTGTTTACCAAACGCGTAGATAAACCAAAAGGTGCTTATAAGCTAGTTGACCACCTTATAAGCTTAGCCAAACATCCTATAAATAAATCTACTCTCTTTAATTTCTTTTTTCTTTTTTCTTTTTTCTTTCCCATTTTTTTGGTCACCAGGGTACTAAGTTTAAAATTTTAATTTGATTTACTTAATACGTTTAGTGATAGAGAAAGATTTAAAAAAAAAAAAAACAGTTTAACAGTGAATTTTATTAGGAAACACATTACATCAGGTTTCCACAATGAAATGTAACTTGAATTATTGAAAAATCAAATAACATTAGACGTTAAATAGAAAAAATATTGTACAATTGAAATAAATGGAGTATTACTTTCTAAAAATAGAAATAACTCTAAAAATATTGAATATTCTGATCCAGCGGAGCAAGATCCGGCCGGCTGACCGACAACCAGAAATAGAAAGAACTTAAAGAGGAAATGAACACGACCCTTTTAACTAATTATTTGACATTTCCAGAAAATTTTGTAACTCTCTTACCAATTTTCCCTCCATTATTTCCGATATTATTGGCTTTCTTTTTTTCCATCTTGGTCTTAAAAACGTAGCAATTCAGCATTCATATATTTCTAAAATAATAAATTCATTCATTCATTCATACACCTAACAATCCAAACCAAACTATTTAGCCTTTGAGTCAGATTTGAGTTTTTGAAGAGTCTTCTTTACGTTTTATTACAAGTTGAAAAGCAATTGGAAAACTAAAAAGTTCAGATCTTTGGTTCAATTTTTGTGATTCTTGAAAATACCCATTTGGATTTTGAGTTAATTTTTTATTTGTTGTGATGGGTTGGAGATACAAAGCTGGTCTCTTTCTTATTTCAGCTGTTGTTGTTATTTGGGTCACCTCTGCTGAAGTTACCCAGGTAAAAAATTTCTTTCTTTACTCATTTCTCTTGATATTTTATGTATGTTTTTTATTGGGGTATACCATAATTTAGTAGCAAGTTATACAAAGTGATAAACTTTGACATTTTTATTAGTCTTTCCATAATGTTAGTGCTTATTGTTAGTTTTAATGTCAGCATTGAGGATTTGTATAGCCGATTACGGCTAGTTTGGGTTTGAGGCTTAGTTGTTGTATTAAGATGTATTGATATCTGGATTTGTTTATCTCAAACAAGATAGGAAGATAATACAGAATATGAGCTGAAAATATCATTCAGTTGACTTTTGTATGAGCAGCTTATAATGTGGATGGATACTAACATATTATCCAGAGTATTAGGAAACTAGCAAATGAATTCCAGCATGTGTATTTGTGATATTTACAGAAAGCTTCTTATTATCAGTTTCATTAGGGGTTCGGGTTTCAACAGTAGTTTCACCTTTACAAATTTCAACAGTAGTTTGCTCTATGCTCCGCTTATTTTGGACGAATTGCGTTGTAGCTAGAGATCTAATAGCGCATGTCCTTGCTTTCATACAACACTAGTTTATTGCTTTTGAAGACATAAATAAGAACATAACTTTGGTTTAGGCTTATTTATTATGTTAACCTACAGGAATAAACTTATATTGGGTCATTCGGACATGATTTAGGATACTCTTTTTCTTCTTCTGATTCGGTTTAATCCGTCATTAATTCAGAGGGAGAGGGAGGAGATAGGACTGTTGGTCACATTTGTTATTTATTGCAAAAAAGCGTAGAGTTTACTTGCCTAAGCATGTACCTAAGGTATTATTTGCTCCGTATTTAGGCCCTTTGTGTTTTCTGATGAAAGAAGATGTGGTATTCAAGTAGTTCTCAAGTGGTTCAAATGAGATGCTTCTCGTTACTCATGGTTTACTGTGTTGTATGTTTCATCTCTTTTTAATAACTATGACTATTAATGATGCTTTGCAAGATATCTAAGAGTGTGAGAAATATGAAAGGAACGTGGATGCTAAGAAGCTTAATTTCAATAGCATTGACTTCATCCTCTTTATCCGCCCCAAGAAAAGCATTGACTTTATCTTTATTGCCTTGAAAGCAATGTTTTCATTAGCTTCATTCCTGGGCAAATTCTCGTTAGCCTATTGCCAGAACTTTCACTGTACCTCACATGTTTGCCGAGGTGCCTCTACTCCTGAGACCAAGTGTTTTTATGTTGTTAAACACACATTAATGACATTGCCCAAAAAAAAGATACCCCCTAGTCCAGATCTTATTGCCCATTTTGCTTCTCAAAGGTCAAATTGATATTAGGAAGTTCATGGATTACTTTGTGTTTTGTAAACTAAAGTGCTTCTTTCATGTCTGAGCGGGTAATTGTGGTAAAAGATGCACCATATACTATAGATGATAAGTTCAGTATTTCTTAAGGCCTTTTGTAATTCTCATTATACTTTGGCAAAGAATATTCTTGCATTGTCCTAATGCATTGAATTAGTACTTTGACAAAAAATATTCTTGCATTGTCCTAATGCATTGAATTACTGAATTTAAATTTGCACGGATGGACATGATGAACTGAAATCTTTTCATTGTGTATGCTCGGTGACAGGGCATTTTCTCCGAATATAAGCAGCCATTTGCAATCACATACCTTGGAGCTTCTTTGCTGGTAATTTATCTACCTGTAGCATTTCTTAAGGATTGGATATGCGATTTGCTGAAGAGACGCTGTAGTAGAGCTGGTAACTCTGAGACTGGCAGTGAGTCATATATGAGACATAGTAGTTCTCCTCTAAAGCATACAGTACAGAAAGTCTTCGAGATAGAAATCTTGAAATCATTGGATAGGAAAGATAGCGAAGAAAATCTTTCTGCCGAGGAAGAAGGAAAACCTTTGGTTGCTATATGCAACGGTAATTCCGATGATTTAAAGAACGGAAAAGAGATAACCACCTGGCAAATTGCTCGTTATGGATTCTATCTTGCTCCTCTCTGGTTTATTACTGAGGTATGATGCCAACTTTAGTTATGCCTGTACTTTGTTACCTTCCCCAAGAAGAATCCTCCCAAGAAAGAAAAAAGAGAGTGAAAAAAAACCCTGTTTTGCTCGAAAAGTCTATTGTCTGAGTTTGTTTGAGCTTATTTGTGTCTTTTGTCTTTTCTGCAGTACCTGTCGAATGCAGCGCTTGAGCATACAAGTGTTGCAAGCACAACCGTACTATCTTCTACTTCGGGACTATTCACTCTTTTTGTAGGTGTATTACTGGGTGAAGATTCATTAAATATGGCAAAGGTAGTTGCAGTCTTTGTTAGCATGTCAGGCGTTGTGATGACAACTCTAGGAAAAACATGGGCGACTGATGAATCTAAATTGGATTCTTCCTCGTAAGACATTCCTGCACTTTGTTAACTTAACAGAAGCTGCTTTATATGTATTTCTGATGCACCTAGGTTTTATCGATTTCAGAATAGGTCTCTTAGTTGCTTGCAGTTATGTTTAGTGTAAGTCATAACTCATAGAGTTTCTTTTGACATACAGTTCCTTATCATATGAATAATCTACGTGTATTCCTTGTCTTGCTGCATTTGTTTTGCTCTCTGATTCTTTACTGGCTAATATACACTATGACATCTCCAATTTTAAGTGGCAGAATTAGGTTCAATGATTCAATTACAAAGAAGAATAGAAAAAAGTAGGTCTGATGTAAATTGTCCATAGACGACCAATATGTGAGATTAGAAAATAGCTCATATTCCTGACATCACATTCTCATGAACTATGAATTTCAGCTCTTTATTGGCCATTTACCTGTTTAGCTAACTGTACTAACGGTAATAATGTCAAGGTTTCTTGTACTTTGAGTTTTCATGATGCAAACTCCTATTTTCGTACCTGTGAATCCAGCTGCACATTTACTCTCCAATTTTGTGGTAACTGCGCATATTTTTTCGCAAAACAAAGTCAAATAGCATTATAGGTAGGGCTGATTTAGCATTTATGACAGTTCAAAAAAGTAAAAAAGAAAGGAATTGGCACTCTGGAACTCCTGGATTGAGGTAGGTGGTGTCACCAAAGGGTATACTGGAAAAAGAAGCAGGTTGACCGTGGCTTGGGCCTTGGAGTGGGGAAGGGTAGCACTGCGGAGGCGTTGGAGATAGAGAGGTATTATTCGGGCAAGAGATCGGCTGCAAGTCAGTGGTACTGTCATGGTCTGGAAGTCCGCAACAGGGATTGAAGGAGGAGGGTAAAGGGAGTTTCCACCCTCTTTGGCTGGGAAAGGGGAAGACGAAGCTGCAACAGTTGGATGAGGCAAGGTTGATGCTATTGTGGGATAGGAACAGCTCGAGAGGAAGAGATGGAAGTGTTGCTGGTGATTTTCTTTTTTTTGGTTTGGGGGGGGGGGTGGGGGGACAGGTAAATAGGAGTAGGTAGTAGGGCTAGTAGGGCAGTATATACAAGGCGAACGGGCCTAA
>NW_017672802.1:92760-129300 GCF_001879085.1 Nicotiana attenuata | reverse complement strand
TCGTTTTTTGGTTTGGGGGGTGGGGGGGGGGCAGGAAATAGAGAGGTATAGGGCATAGGGCAGATATCAAGCAGGGCCAACTGAAACAGTAGCTAGGATGGGCAAATATTGGATGGAGGGAACGGACGTTCGGGGATGACTTCTGTTTCTAATGCATTTTTACTTGCTGATGGTGTATCTTCATTTTCTTCTCTTTGTAAATTGTAGTTCCTTTTTCACTTTCCTAAGATTCTTTGGTTTCTTTTTCAGTCTCTTCTTTTTCCAAACTTTCTTTGAATCTGTGTAGTAGGCAAATAAACACATGTACCTGCACGGAATTCTGGTCCCGGCCCCCAACTTCATGGGTCCTCAACTAGACACCTTAATTTGTACAAAGCAAGTGCTTTGAGCCTCTAACCTTGCACATTCTTCAATTGCACTAATCTATATAACACGTCATTGCCCAAAGTTAACCTCATGAGAAACATTCTTTGGTCAAATTCCTTTCCAGTTCAAGAGCCTGAAAAATTTGATCTTTGAATAGCAATGTCCACCCTAAGCTCTCAGATTAAGATGAAATAGCAGCTAAGTTACTTGCTCTCAAGAAAGCGAAACTGCAAAAGAAACACTAGCAGAAACCAGTCACAATACTGTAGCAAATCCATCTTCACCCCTGTATCAGGCTGGATAAATCTGAGTCATTTTATTGGCTTTTTATTTTTTATTCATACAACTAGCTTTAGAAATACATGCGTTACGGTTCATACAACTAGATTGAGAAAGGTTGCGGTCGCAGTACCCATCGAAAAAATATCTTCTCTCTCCTTCAGAACGAATAAACAACAATCGGACCCCCTTGAGCCGATTTCCTTATTTGGACCTCAATTTCCACGATTAGCTTTCACCCTCTCAAGGTTTCTCATCCTCTTCACGACTAAATCACTGCAGCCTGTGGTTTGAACCATTGACCTGCACTTGAGAAGGGGAAAGGAACAATGGCTCACTTCCACACTATCTTAAGTCGTGTATGCCATGCACTTCGTCAAACTCACCCGTATAATTGCCACATAAGCTCAGTCTATGATCAGTGGCGTTTAAAACAGCAGATTTTTACAGATTCAGGTGTTAGATAAAATTCGTGAAGTTGAGGTGCTGAGGGTGAAGTTCAGCACCTGTGCTACTACGAGTATCTATTTGAGAATTAAGCCTGTGAATATTGTTCTAAACAAAAGTTTCAGTATCGTTTCTCCTTTCATATTGAAATTTGAAACTCTCAAGTTCAAATTAACTTTAAGGATTCAATTTCTTCGTTTCCATTCGATGATTCACTAGGATATGGACTATTAGTTTTCCTCTGGATATTCTAGGCTAAGTATGCTACAGCTGGAGCTCCCAGGGTTCTGATCTAGTTATAAGAGTGCAGTGCCTGATGTGCGAGTTAGGCACATATCACGGATTCGAACGCTGCCGCAGTCAAAAGCAGGGTATTTAACTGGAGAAGGGTAGAGGGACGGCCGATTATCCCCCAAGTTTCGAACCGTGCGCCACGACTCGGCGATTTCGTTGTTATCAAAAAAAAAAGTATGCTACAGTTAGAACATAGGGACCAATAAAAACGTTCATCAACACATAGGGATAGAAACCATAATTCATGTTAATGAGCATTCTCAACTCACACCTCCTCTAGTGACTCCCAGTAGAGAAAGCCTACATTTCATGATACAGATTGGAAGGAAATTAGGGATTGTCATAGGTTCTTTCACCTATCCAGAGTTTTGGAAATTAGCAATATTTTTCCCTTTTTTTTTTCCTGATCATTGGAAGCAATCTTCACAACTTTCTCCTACAATAGTAACTAAAAATGAGTTTATGAAGCTTCAAGTAGTGAGGAATAGGCTAATTATTAGACTACTCTGAATAAGTTGATTGCTAGAGACAAAGAACGAGTCAGCCTAGGTCTGCAAGCCTTGCTGTAATAGGGTGTATGTATATGCACACACATCAATCTTTTCATCCTTTAATGTCCAATCACGACATAAAGCTGCATCTTCTTTGTGATTTAAAATTTTGGATTTTCGTCTGAGAGCTAAATTTTCTGTTGTTTTCATCAGTGTTCCTCTCAATTGTGTTTCAGGGTGTTGACTGATAGTTAAACTTTTTGTTTCTTTTAAAGAAGTGGCGAACGTTCTCTCCTGGGGGATCTCTTCGGCCTTCTATCAGCTATGTGTTATGGGCTGTTCACTGGTTAGGCTTCTTCATTATGTCTTGATACGAAAGTGCTTACTGTATAATATGACAGATGAATAATGTTTTCTGATAATGATCTGCAGTGCTTCTTAAAAAGTTTGCTGGCGAGGAAGGAAAAGGAGTAGATATGCAAAAATTGTTCGGTTATATAGGGTTGTGTACCCTTGTGACCATGTGGTGGCTTGGTAAG
This sequence comes from Nicotiana attenuata, assembly GCF_001879085.1. NCBI lineage: Eukaryota > Viridiplantae > Streptophyta > Magnoliopsida > Solanales > Solanaceae > Nicotiana > Nicotiana attenuata. Next base: position 126,884 of record NW_017672802.1, on the reverse strand, counting down.
ATTTGATTCTCTTAAACTAATGCTTAGTTGTTGCTGATTTGTAGGGTTATATAACAAGCAGTCTCCTCAATTTGCACTTTGGCATGCTTTGTCAGCAGTCTTGTGAAAATAGTTCTGTCTCCAAGTTTTTAACAGGTTTTAGGTTGAGAGTAAAACATGTTTAAGTTTGTAAAGTAGATATGTTGCAATATGATGAGACTCCCATATAGTTTGTCTGTCATCTTATGAAAATCTAATAAAGACAGCTATGATCTTAGCCGTTTTATTATCAGATAAGTCATGCTGAGATAGGCTAGGATATAGGACAATGACTTACTGTCTGTATTTTCTCAAACTCAAGCTGTGATCTTCTGGCAACAGTATGTCTTAAATATCACTTGGGCAGGTAAATCTAGACAAATGCAAGTTGTGAAGTCACATTGGTTTTATTGATTACTTCTATCGTTGTTTGATCAATTTAACTCCAAAGCTATTGAATTTATTATACTGTGTGTAAGTTGATAAATTTGTAGTCAGACACTTCCTTTAACGTGTTGATTTTGCAATTTAAATGGTGACTAGTTTTAGTGGGCTTGACTTAGTGTATGATGCTGGATACTCTTCCTTTCCATTACTTGCATGTGTTGTCAACATTTTTTTCTTTGTGAAAAATGATTAAGAGAATGGGCTAGCCGCTATAATACCTCACGTTTCCAATTGCCAGTATCAGGTAGGACTCGTGGCAGCAAAAAAGGGTAGGGATTCGTTGAAATGGATTTCATACTCTCTTTTTAATCTCTTGTTTGTTGCTGTTCTTCACTTCGAAATTATTTCTCGATATGTTCAGTTAATGAAATCTCAGATTAGAGTGCATATGTATGTACCAAGGATTGTTATTAATGTCATTAAAGTTACTCTTTTTCTGAGTCTGCTACTTGCTAAAAAAGTATGTTATATAACAGTCGGATGGGAGATTCAAAATTGGAAGAGTAGATGTTTTGAAGTCTGATAACATATAAGATCAATGACTTGATAGATTGTTTTTCCCACTGCATTCACAAAGAAGCAATGCAATTATGCATTTATGCATCTTCTTAATATGTTATTAGAGAAAGCTAATGGACAAGTTGGTTAATTTAATTTATTCACTATGTGAAAATCATGATAATTCAAACTCAACTTTGTTCTTCTGTATTATTTGATCGATGTCTTTATAATCTAATTTATGATCAACTTTTTTCTTTCAGTATGGCCATTGACAGCCCTAGGTATTGAACCCAAGTTCACAATACCTCATTCTGCTAAATTGGATGAAGTTGTTTTGGCCAATGGACTTGTAGGAAGTGTTCTCTCGGATTACTTTTGGTACGTAAGATCGGATTATCCACCACTAGTACATGCTCTTACCGTATGGCTTTGTCAATTGTACCCTTAACTTGCTTTTCTTCTTCTTAGGGCACTGTGTGTTGTTTGGACAACTCCATTAGTTGCAACCTTGGGCATGTCTCTCACAATTCCACTTGCGATGGTGGCTGACATGGTGATTCATGGACGTCATTATTCTGCTATTTACATTCTTGGCTCAGCACAGGTAACAATCTATTAATGCAGACAAGAAAACTTGATTCTAGCCCTACAACAACAACAACAAACCCAGTTTAATCCCATACATGAGGTCTGGGAGGGGTAGTGTGTACGTAGTCTTACCCCTATCCTATAAAGGCGGAGAGGCTGTTTCCGATAGACCCTCGGCTAAAGAAACTGTAAGAATAAAGCAACAAGCAATAACAACAGTAATATAATAAGTAATGGAAGCGAGTAACATAACAAAGTAATAAAGATGTTCCATAAAATGAATATGATGTATTGTCAAACAGAAGATGAGACTATGAGAATTGAGGAATATGAATTACATTAATCTGATATTATTTGATTAAAAAACAAGGACATTTTAAGGCTCTGAAGTGATAAGAGAAAAATAATCTCATTATTAAATTTGCATTTTAAAATTCATAGGTGAATTGGTTGGAGTTTTTCTCAGCCTAAGTCACATTTACTAGAATCTTATGACTCGAATGTGGTCCGTTTGTTACTTTTATTAAGTCCTCAAATTGCAAATCTGGTAGCAGAATGAGGGGTTTTCTTTATTTACTTAAACTTTGAGCTGAGATTCTTTTCTGTCTATCCTTTCTTAAGTTAACCACTGTGGTGTAGCTGGAAAAGTCTCATCTTGTAGTTGTATTGATAAGCCGAGATGCTATACCTGTTAAAGTTGAGTATTCCGTAATCTGACTAAGAAAATGGAGCAGAAAAAAAAATCCCATATTGTAGGTGGAGTCTTTCCTTTATGATTAGTCCAACTCTTTTTGTTTGGAGTGCTCAAATGACTACCTTTTGGCTGATTTTCTATTTTTAAGGAGGCACCGCTAATCGATTGATCCACAGGCAAAACATGATATGGCTTGGTTGATGCATCTTTTTGCAGGTATTTGCAGGATTTGTAATAGCTAATATATCAGACCGGATTTCAAAACTTATGGGACTATAACATTTGCTGGAATTCCCTTGGCTCAATACAGAGATCCCTTCATCTTTTATTAGTACCACTTCCTGCTTCATTGTTCAAGAAAAGGTGGAGTTATCGGACAGTTGAATATAGGCGTTGGATTGATATGTACCGATACATGCCTATGGCATATAAAAGAGGCGAAAAGATAGCCACTATACTACTGGTGTTTGAGACTGCAAAAAATTGAATAACAATGTATTCATTGTTGTCCTACATCTTAAGCTTTTGATCTCCAAATGTTTTTTTTTCCCTTTTGATAGTTGTTTCTCAAGTTGTCATTTTTTATGCAATGTAAATATTGAGTGGTAAGATAATGTTTGTTCAATTCAATACTGCTCTTCATCGCCCAACAGTCAGCTTATACAACACAAGTAGTTATATGCACAATTTGCTCTTCAAAGACATTTTTCTTTTAACTGGTCTCTTTCATAAACAAGACAGACTGTTTTCCTGTTCTCAATATTGTTCTTTAGGTTTGGGGTTGATTGTTTTGTCCTTATACATTTTACTTAATTTTGTCCTTACATAATCCTAGAATGTATATTGCCTTTAGAGCTGTCATTATGGGTTGGCCCGGGTTAGTCCAGCCCTGCCCACGTGGGCTTTTGCAATTGACGGGTTTGGCTGGACTAGCCCGTCATTTTGATGGACCTTATAATGGTTAGCCAATCCCAGCCCTATATGGGTTGCGGGCCTCCACGGGCTGGCCCATCATTTTTTAAATTACAATTTTATATTTTTTCTTTAACTACTAACCTAAAAAAAGATAAAAGTTAAAAAATATCTTATTGGAAAAATCTCGCAAACCTTAATAACTTTTTATATTGTTCCAAAATATCACAATAAACACTAAAAAAAAGTAAAAGATAAGACTATATTTCATTCACTAAAAGTCTAAAGTCAAAACAAATGTTACATCTTGCGTTTTCATACGTTAAAAGTTTCGTCTTCAGTCAGTCGATGTAGACTCGAGGATAAGATTATCTTGAGGTTAATGTATTTATGCTATTTATAACAAGCGAGAAGTAAGTGTCACGAAGGATAAAGGGTATACGAATTAAAGAAAACGAGTTTCGTTGAAAATGGCCAATTTGAGATAAAATACGAGTCGAGCGGTGTTTCAAGCGATAATACCCGATAATTATAAACTAGTACAATGCAAGGTACCATATGAACACGGTAGTATAAGGTATAAAATATATACAAAATATATTAACAATAAGTAGAATTTTAAGTAATTTGAGGTAATTTTTAAGTTATGCGGGTAATTGATTAATTACCTGGTAGCAAAACATTATCTAGTTAATTATTAAATTATAAAATGATACGTGGCAGCAAGGAAAGCATATGACTAGTTAGTCATATAGGATAGTGGCATCAACGTGTATAACTTTCAAATGACCAAAGATATGTATCAAGATTTGGTCCCTTTTAATTACATCTCCTTTAAGAGATGGATAACACTTTAGAGAACAACAAAACCAAGTCTTGCCTCCTCATTTCATTCTTAATAACAGTAGCAGAAGCTAAGTTCGATTCAAGGAATTCAAAAAAAGAACAGAAGCTAATCTCGTTCAACAAATTCAAAACGTAGACGCTTAATCCGGTTTTTGTGGTTCTAAGTTCAATCCACGAAGGTTTCCAACGGAATATTATACGGAGTTTTTCTTACTCTAGGTCTGTTAAGATTATCCCTTCTTTCTTTTGGCATGGTTCAAATTATACAAAAGAAACGAGCAAACGCACACTTTCCATAAATTATTCTATTCATAGAAATACTAGGGGTGTCTATATTCTTGATTCCCCATGAGAATTATTATTATCTTTTGTTCATGGGTCTCAGAATAATACGCAGTTGAAAAAGGTTATCCGGAAGGAATATTGAGATTATTACGTATTTTTCATGCATTTCACCCATTTATACAAGTGCATTGACCCATGAGCAGATGGCGTTATATACGCGTATATATATAAATATATGTATATGGAATATGGGAAAAGGTTACGGTGTTATATACGCACCACCACCTGATCAGTTGGTATATGTTGATGATGTTGCCCACAGTGGCCGAGACGATATGATGGGATGCCTTCAGTGGTTTGATGATATTATGTACAACCATACCTATGCATGAATAACATTTATACGCATGTGCATGACATTATAAATGTTTCAGAATTTACAAAGTTATTCAGATTTAAAGATGTGTTTCTTTATTCCACGTTTCATCTATTCTTTTACGTAATAATTTTCATGCCTTACATGCTCCGTACATTTTTCGTACTGACGCCCTATTTCACGGGCCTGCGTTTCATGCACGCAGGTGCAGGTAGCCAAGCTGACGGTCCCCCTTCTTAAGATCTCTAATCAACGAGAGTTAGCATGCTCCACTTGACCCGGAGCTGCTTTTGATTTTGGTATGATACGTTTGTGTGTGTATATATATATATATATATATATATATAATACATGTATGACGTGGCTTAGTCCCGTCTTTGTACAGTTATATTTGTATTAGAGGTCTGTAGACAGTATGTCTAGTTGGGTTGTATGTGGCCTTGCCGGATTTCAGCTTTTGGATATATAGTTGTCTAAAGCAGCCTTACCGGCTCGCTCACTGTATTCTGCATGTATATGTACATATGCCTTGTTGGCAGGTTTCCTTCATGTATGTTATTTTCGTAAATCAATAGGTGTTATTCAGGTTCATACCTTAGACGCATGCTCAGGGGTGTTTGACAGGTAGGACTCAGGCACCCGTCGCGGCCTATCGGTTTGGGTCGTGACAAAAGTGGTATTAGAGCAGTTCTGTCATAGGGTTGTCTACAGACCGTTTCAGAGTCTTGTTTATGGGTGTGTTGTGCACATCACTTATAGACAGGAGGCTACAAGACATATAGGATGTTATCCTCTTTTTATCTCAGATCGTGCGATACAAGAATTCATGTTCCTAACGATACGTTATATTTTTCAGCAATGCCTTCAAAGAGTACGGCCACCCAGAAGGGAAAGTCCGTGGCTGGTAAAACTACTAGTCGAGCACCACGAGTTACCAGGGCTCGGGGAGAGTCTCATGGTGAGGTTCCATCTCAGACTTCATAAAGCCCGCCCTTTCCAGAAGAGCTCCAAGGGACACCAGCTCCAGCGCCCGTCCCTATACATTCAGCACCTTAGTCGGATGCACCGGGTCAGGAGATGAGAGATGCTATTTAGCTATTAACCCGATTAGTAGTCGCACAAGCTCGGTGTCATGAAATAGGTATTGGTCATGCAGATAGGTCCGTCAGTGCGAGGGTTCGTGACTTCATTAGTTTAGACCCTACGGTATTCACTGGAGCAGATCCAAACAAGGACCCTCAGATATTTATTGATAGAGTGTAGAGGACGTTACGGGTAATGAAGGCCACTACGACTGAGTCAGTTGAGCTAGCTTCCTATAGACTCCGAGATGTTGCAGTTGATTGATACGAGTCTTGGGAATTGTCCAGAGGTGAGGATGCCCTTCTAGCAGTATGGCAGGAGTTTACAGAAGCTTTTCTTTGTCATTATCTGCCACCAGAGCTTAGGCGAGCCAGAGTTGATAGGTTCTTGACCCTTCGACAGGGTAATATGAGTGTTTGGGAGTACAACCTTCAGTTTGATTCGATGGCTAGGTATGCTCCCACTATTGTATCTAAGACGGAGGATCGGGTTCGCCGGTTCATGATGGGATTAGAGCCTCACTTGCTTAACGATTGTATGTCAGTCTCACTTCAGCCAGACATGGATATTTATCATATTCAGGCATACGCTTAGGGTGTAAAGGAGCGTAAACAGAAACAGAGGGCCGATCGTGAGCATGATAGGGCCCAGAATAAGAGAGAGAGGTCTTCGGGTCCTTCTGGTGAGTTTCGAGGTGGTCAAAGGTAGCAGTACCCGAGGTATCCAGACCAGCCATCGGCTAGCGTTCCCCCTTAGTTTGGCGGTAAGAGATTTGATCGTTCCTCATATTCAGGGTCCGGTCAGAATTTCAGGGCCTCAGGTTCTCAGTATAGGGGTGAGTCAAATCAGATGAAGACGCCCTTGCCACGATGTGCTCAATGTGGTAAGCAGCATACAGGGCAGTACCGCATGAGATTAGGTGTTTGTTATACTTATGGTTATCCGGGCCACGTTATGAGGGATTGTCCGATGAGATGTGATGCAAGCATAGATCAACCAATGGGATCTGTACCTGGTTCGTCATCATTAGTACGCCCCCCTAGGCAAGGTCCACAAGAACCAATGAGTCATGGTAGAGGCAGAGGTGGAATTCTAGCTCGAGCAGTCCTCAGAACCACATTTATGCGTTGGCAGGACGACATGACCAAGAGTCATTGCTTGATGTTGTTACAGGAATATTATCAGTCTCCTCATATGATGTATATGCACTGATTGATCCAGGTTCCACCTTATCATACGTTACTCCGTTGGTTGCTAGTAAGTTTGAAATAAAACCTGAATTGGTTAAACATTTTGAGATGTCTACACCTGTTGGGGACTCGGTGATAGCTAAGCAAGTATATAGGGGTTGTATAATAGTAGTTCATGGTCGATCTACCGTACCAGACCTAATTGAGTTAGATATGGCAGAATTTGATGTTATAATGGGTATGGATTGGTTGGCTTCTTGTCATGCCAACGTTGATTGTGGATGAAAGATAGTCCAATTTCAATTCCAGGGGAGCCTGTTTTGGAGTGGAAAGATAATACGGTGTCGCCGAGGTAGATTTATTTCCTATCTTAAGGCAAGGAAGATGATCAATAAGGGTCGTATTTATCACTTAGTTCAGGTTTATGATATGGAAGTAGAGTCACCAACCATTCAGTCCATCCCAGTGGTTAATGAGTTTCCCGATATTTTTCCCGATGAACTTCTGGGTCTCCCGCCAGAGCGAGAAATTGAGTTTGCTATTGACCTACTACCAGATACGCATCTAATATCTATTCCTCCCTATCAAATGACCCCAGCAGAGTTGAAAGAGTTGAAAGAACAACTAAAGGACTTGCTTCAAAAAGGCTTTATCAGACCCAACATATCACCATGGGGAGCACCTGTGTTATTTGTGAGGAAGAAAGATGGTTCCTTACAGATATCTATTGATTATAGACAGTTGAATAAGGTAACGATCAAGAATAAGTACCCGCTTCCGAGGATTGACGATTTATTTGATCAATTGCAAGGTACCAAGTGTTTTTCAAAAATAGACTTGAGGTCTGGGTACCATCAAGTAATGGTTAGGGAGGAAGATATTCCGAAGACAGCATTTAGAACCAGATACGGACACTTCGAGTTTTGTGTTATGTCATTCGGTTTGACCAATGCCCCAGCAGTATTCGTGGATTTGATAAACCGTGTGTTCAAGCCCTTTTTAAATCTGTTCGTAATTGTATTTATCGATGATATATTGGTGTATTCTCATTCAGAGGCCGAACATGCAGATCATTTGCGCACTGTGCTCAAAACTCTACAAAAAGGGAAGTTGTATGCAAAATTCTCTAAATGTGAATTCTGATTAAACTTTGTAGCTTTTCTTGGGCGTATCATTTCGAGTGAAGGCATCCGGGTAAATACACAAAAGATTGAGGCAGTAAAGACTTGGCCTAGACCCACAACACCGACGGAGGTTCGTAGCTTTCTCGGTTTGGTAGGTTATTACAAGAGATTTGTAGAGAGATTTTCTTCCCTTTCAGCACCTTTGACAACGTTGACTTAGAAGGGAGCAAAGTATCAATGGAATGACGCTTGCGAACGGAGTTTTCAGGCATTAAAGGATAGATTAACTTTAGCACCGGTTCTAACGCTCCTAGAAGGGACTTATGGTTATGTAATCTATTGTGATGCTTCAGGCGTTGGATTGGGTTATGTGCTAATGCAGCATGGTGTCACGACCCGAATTTTCCACCATCGGGAGCCGTGATGGCGCCTACTAACGGAGCTAGGCCAGCCAAACTTTAAACATTCTCCGATAAATCTCAACAATATAAATAAACGGAAATCAATTAATTAAGGGCGGAAGACTTTAAGTAATATAAAAAAAATGAAATCGAAATGCGGAAGTTTAAACATTTTCTCTACCCCAAAACCTGGTGTCGCTAGCTCACAGACTACTAGAGAGTACTACAAACAAGTTTGAGTGGAAAGAAAATACATATGTCTGTCTCGGTACGATGAAAACAAACAGAAATAAATGAAGGGACTTCGGCCTGCGAACGCCAGCTAGGCTACCTCGTAAGTCCCTGGACTGAAGTCAGCTCCCACTCGGTGTTACTGCTGTGGTCCAAAAGCTGCTCCAGTACCGTGATCTGTGCAAAAAGCACAGAAGTGTAGTATCAGCACAACCGACCCCATGTGCTGGTAAGTGTCTGGCCTAACCACGGCGAAGTAGTGACGAGGCTAGACCGGACTACCAATTCAACCTGTGCAGTTCAACATATATATATATATATGCAATAACAGGAAAGAAATACCGAAACTAAACAGTTAGAAGGGAGGGGAAACATGCTATGGGGGAGTACAATCCGAATAAGAAAGTCATCAGCGTAATTAAGAAACAAGGCACAATAATAACTACCAAAGAATAAGAAATTCAACAGTTGCACGGCATCAACCTTCGTGCTTTTACTCACCCAAAGTAATCGAATAAAATGCACGGCATCACCCTTCGTGCTTTCCCTCACATAACTCTCATTTCATGGCACGGAATGACCCTTCGTGCAAATATAGTCAAATCAGAGCACAGAATGTCCCTTCGTGCATAAATAGTCAAAACATGGCACGGAATGACCCTTCGTGCAAATGTAATCAAAAATGACACGGAATGACCCTTCGTGCATTATCACTCTTCCTCACCCAAACAGCAATCACAACCAAACGGGCGAGAGAAATAAACAATAATAAGAAATGTCGCGGCAAGGGAAAAACCCAAGTAACAACTAAGTCCCTGCAAGGGAACAATAACAACAACTTTCACATCCCGACAAGGGAAATATTCAATATACTCAAACCATCCCAGCAAGGGATGTATCACAACTCTTTCCAATACTTTCATCTCCTACTCAATAGTATTTATCGTTCGAGCCAACGCTCCAAAGCATTAACATTTCATAGTTTATCCTCAAACTCTTCACATTATGTAGAAATCATTATTTAACTTGGAAGAGTTCCAAAAATATATCAAAACAAGTACAATCAACGACTCACGGTCATGCTAGACTCCGGTGTACAGATACTCGTCACCATGCCTATACACCGCACTTGATCATTTAGCAAATAACAATTTATGATACTCTAATCCTATTCCCTCAAGCCAAAGTTAGATCAAACACTTACCTCAAATGCTCCAAAAGTCCACTCAAGCCTCTAGAATAGCTTTACCCCTCGAATTCACCACAAAACCGCTCGAATCTAGTCACAAATTACTTGAATGTATCAACAAATGCTAATTGAATCAACTTGAATGCATAAAAATGAATTTCCCAAAGTTTTACTCAAAAATTCCCAAAATGCCCCCGGGCCCACGTGGTCAAAACCCGAGGTTCGAACCAAAACCCAGTTACCCATTCCCCCACGAGTTCATATCTATGATTTATTTTGAAATCGGACCTCAAATTGAGGTCCAAATCCCCAATTTTAAGAAAACCTATGTTCTACCCAAAATCCCCATTTTCACCCATGAAAACCTTGATTTTTAAGATGAAAACATGATAAATGATGTTAAAGATTGAAGAAATTAAGTGAAAATCAACTTACAAATGGATTGGAGAAGAAAGTTTTCTTGGAAAATCGCCTAAGGGTTGTTTGAGTTGAGAGATATGAAAAATGGGGTGAAAAATTCGACTAAGTATGAAAATGCAGGTCTCTGATGTCGCATTTGCGAACAGGGGTTCGCAATTGCGAACCCCGACCAAATATGGGAATTGCGAAGTCGAGTTCACATTTGCGAACTCTGAAGGACACTGGGAAGGTCGCATTTGCGAACTATTGTTCGCATTTGCGAAGGTTCACATCCGCATTTGCGGACAGTCATTCGCATTTGTGAAGACTGGGTTCGAGGGCGGGCATCGCATTTGCGATAATTTTCTTTGCATTTGCGAAAGTTGCTGCCCAGGTGAAAGATGGCATTTGCGATAAAAAGCTCGCATTTGCGAGTGCTGGCTTCGCAATTGCGAAGCCTGCAGAACTGAAGCACAACAGGTTTTTCAACTATGAGAAATGCAATCCGACACCTATCCAAAACCCATCCGAGCCCTCGGGGCTCCATACCAAATATGCACACAACCTCAAAAACATCCTACGGACTTACTCGTGCGATCAAATCGCCAAAATAACATCATATACATAGAATCGAGCCTCAAAACTCATGATTTTCATTTCAAACCTCTTAACTTTCAAACTTGGAACTCATAGTCCGAAACACGTCAAACGACGTCCGATTTCGACCAAACTTCACAGAAAGCGCTTAAACAATATATAAGACTTGTTCTGGGCGTCGGAACCAAAATACGAGCCCGATAACATAGTATTTTAATAAATTTTCATTTCCATTTTCCTTAATAATTTCAGAAAAATAATTTAACAGAAAAATTCTTTTACTCGGGTTCTAGACCTCGGATTTCGACTCCGGACACATGCCCGAGTCCCATATTTTCCTACGGACCCTCCGGGACCGTCAAATCACGGATCCGGGTCCGTTTACCAAAAATGTTGACCGAAGTCAACTTTAACCATATTAATATCAAAATTCTTCAAATTTTTCACATATTTCACATATTTCAACATAAAAACTTTACGGCTGCGCGCCCGGACTGCGCACGCAAATTGAGGCAACTAAAAATGAGGTCTTCAAGTCCTCGGAAGCGCGGAAAAAGGGAGAAATACGGTGATGACCCTTTGGGTCATCACACATGGTAAGGTTGTAGCTTACGCTTCTAGACAACTAAGAAAGCACGAGAAGAACTACCCGACCCACGATTTAGAGTTAGTCGCGGTGATTCATGCACTAAAGATGTGGAGACACTACTTGTATGGCATTCATGTTGATATCTATACGGATCATAAGAGCCTCCAGTACATCTTCAAGCAAAATGAATTGAATATAAGGCAAAGGAGATGGTTGGAGCTACTTAAAGACTTACATTGATATTTTGTACCATCCGGGGAAGGCGAACTTAATAGCCGACGCCCTTAGTCATAGATCTATGGGTAGCCTGTCGTATTTACAACCAGAAAAGAGTGGAATAGCCCATGAGGTTCATCAGCTAGCTAGTCTTGCAGTCCAGGTACTGGACTCAGGTGATATTAGAATTACTATTCAGGATACCGCAACATCCTCCTTAGTAACTGAAGTAAAGGAACGCTAGTACGAGGATCCTGTGTTAGTTCATTATAGGGATACCACCCTTCAGAAGGAGAAGACACCATTTGAAATTACAGAAGATGGGGTCCTCAGATATCAAGGGCGATTATGTGTGCCTAATGTTGCAGGGCTGCATCGGCAGGTTATGGGAGAAACTCATTATTCTCGCTATTCTATCCATCCAGGAGAGAAAAAGATGTATCATGATATCAGGGAAGTATATTGGTAGGATGGAATGAAAAAGGATATAGCAGAATTTGTTGCTCAGGGTCCTAACTGTCAGCAGGTTAAGATTGAGCATCAAAAACTCGGTGGATTATTACAAGCTATGGAAATCCCAACTTGGAAATGGGAAGTAATCAATATGGATTTTATCGTGGTCTTACCTCGTACCCAGCGTAAGTTCGATTCGATATGGGTAATTGTTGATAGGGTTATAAAGTCAGCCCATTTTCTACCTGTTAGGACTACATATTCCTCAGAGGATTATGCAATGCTTTATATTAAGGAAATAGTACGACTCATGGTGTCCCTGTATCTATTATCTCGGATAGAAGAGCTCAATTTACATCTAACTTCTAGAGGGCCTTCCAAAAAGGATTGGGGACTCAAGTAAGTCTTAGTACAAGATTTCATCCCCAGACAGACGGGGCAGGCTGAGCGTACTATTCAGACACTGGAGGATATGTTACAAGCTTGTGTAATAGACTTCAAAGGTAGTTGGGATGATCATCTACCGCTTATTGAGTTCGCATATAATAATAGGTACAATTCCAGCATTCATATGTCTCCATACGAAGCTCTTTATGGATGGAAGTGTAGGTCGCCTATAGGGCGGTTTGATGTTGGGGAATCTGGGTTACATGGGCCAAACCTGGTTCAACAAGCCATAGAAAAAGTAAAGCTTATCCGGTATCGACTGTTGACAGCTCAAAGTCGTCAGAAGTTATATTCTGACGTGCGACAACGAGATTTAGAGTTCGAGGTTGATGACTGGGTATTCTTAAAGGTGTCACCTATGAAGCGTGTGATGAGGTTTGGAAAGAAAGGCAAACTTATGCCACGGTATATTGGGCCTTATAGGATTATTCGGAGAGTAGGACAAGTAGCTTATGAGTTAGAATTGCCCTTGGAGTTGGAGGCCGTCCATCCGGTTTTTCACGTATCTATATTACGGAAGTGCATTGGCGATCCTACCCGAGTGGTTCCATGGATGATATACAGATTACAGAGGACTTGTCATATGAGGAAATTCCGATAGCCATCCTAGACCAACAAATCCGCAAGTTACAGAATAAGGAGGTAGCCTCCGTGAAAATACTTTGGAGAAACAACATTGTGGAAGAAGTGACTTGGGAGGCCGAGGAAGACATGAAGTCTAGATATCCTTACTTATTTCCTCCTCCAGAGAAGGGTCCGACTGAGACGTCATAACCTTAAGGTATATGTACGGATTCTTGTGTTAGTTATTGTCATTGGTGATTATGATCCTATGTGGCATTAAATTATTGAGTTTCTATGGGAAAAGTTGATAGTAGTGTTGTTACAAAGGCGGCTCTGCCAAGGTTATATAGATGCCGGAGAGTTAAAACATTCGAGGACGAATGTTTCTGTCGACGCCCCCTCTTTCCTTTATCGCGGACGGGCTGTCCGGAAATCGGGTATACGACATTATGGGAGGACAACTCTTATTCCCTTGCGAGAATTGGGTTTTGAAATTTTGGAGAGTCGCCACCTAATGATTATAGTGTATTAGGACACTTTTAAAGAGAGAAGAAATTGAGAAGAGAAACTAGAGTTTGGGTAAGGGCTTAGAGATTATCTGGAGGGGAAGGTGTTAGGCACTCCTCAAGATCCACTAGTGTGGTTCCCGACCATGTTATAATTGTGACTTTAAGAAGGTAGAAGAAACATATAAAGTTTGCACATAATAATTACAAATAAGTTTAAAGGTTTAAAAAGGAAGAAAGGGATGGACAGTTTTAGAAAAAAAAGGAATTAATTAAAGGAAACGGAATTAGAAGAAAATATTGTAAGTAAAAGAAAAGAAAAGGGGGTCCTAGGTTTATACATAATATGGATCACATCAATGCAATACCCGGCGTACACTCCTCAGAAGAGGGGTCGCACGTGATATTAGCGCACCTGTCATCATATCTATATTCTACCCTTCCCACCCCGTTAAGGTACTAAAGTGCGTTTAGTCTCGTTAACTTATTGCATGCTAGTACCCGTCCCAACCTATCAGTCCCGGGGTATTAGGACTTTTAATCCTAAAAGGGAAGAAAGGGATGGGGACTTTATGGAGTTTAAAGGATAAAATTCTAGTTTTGTCATTCAAAACAAATACCAAATAGGAGGAAGAACAAACAGATAAGCAAGGCTCAAATAAACCCCTTAAATCAGACAAACGTATAGTTTAACATGCCTTAGCAAATACTGATTTGGTCTTAGATTAAAATTAAGCAGCGAGCGGACTGGTTCAACACATATATTTAGACAGAAAGCCTGCATTAGACACCTCGGATACAATTGTCAGATATTAAGGCATTTAACGCGAGTTGTTTTAAGAAGGCACTGATTTTAGAAGATAACTAATGCAGAAGAGTTTGGAAAGAAAAGACAGGCTGCAGACTTAGAAAAGTGTTTAGAAATGAATTTCAAAAAGGATCAGCGGACCGACCAGTTATAAACACAAAAAAGAGTAGTTGTTAAAAAAAAATTCAGAAGAGACAGAACTATCTAAAAAAAGAGTGAGCTGCAGAACTGATTTAAACAACGAGTTCAGGAATCGAGTTGGAAAAAATATGTTTAGGCAAAACATTAGAGAAGCCGTTTCAGAAAAAGATATGCAAATTTGAAGAACTCAATTTTTCAGGACAAATGTACATTGATTGAAGAGAGCTTTATCAAAATTTAAAGTTTTTGAAAAACGTTACTGAATTAGGCGTTTAAGAACCAGTTAACCAGTTATTACTGCTTTGAACGGGCCAAGCGAGTTTGATGCAAAATTCTATAGGCATGATATCTATATTATCGATTTTCAGAACTTATTAATGAACTCGTGAAAAGATGCTTGTTTAATTAATCCTAAAGTTTGCCTAATGAATATGCATATCCTGTAGGCATGATATCTATAAATAATTTTTTTTCCAGAAAGTTTAAACTCCTATAGGCAGGATCTCTAGATGCGTAATTACAGAACATGAGTGTTAAATCCTATAGACATGCTTTCTAGGTGATTTGCATTAAAGTTAAGCGTTAAATCCTATAGGCATGGTCTCTATGTGATTGAATCAGTATTAAAGGACCCTATAGGCAGGATTTCTAGTTTGATTAAAAGTAAAATCCTAAATCATGATTTCTACCCTTTTGATTCAAGAAAGTAAAGACCCCTCCCACACCCTTTTACTATACTCCCCGAGTTTCATTCAAGTTATTACAATGCCAGAAAAATATAGAAAATACATCAAAAGACAACACCTAGATCCGAGAAGCCTAATTCAACCTTAATGTCCAATAACATGTATTTAACCAATTCCGGGATCCAGATTTCCAAAGCCTTATCTTTATCCAAGGTGTCTCAAAGTTCCAAGGAATCTCAGGGATTCCAGGCATTGCTTACACCCAGGATACCATTAGAATTAGAATAGTGCAGTGCGGAAGAGCCAGCTCTCAGGCATCCAAGTTCAGAGGGAGCTCAGGGGTCCCAAAACATGGCTTGCAAGAGAGGGGCAAAACTTATAGCTAAGAGTAAGTGCAGAGTGAAAGGGGGATTGGGGAGCCATGACAAATGGTGGTCATGCCTAGCCACTAGGTAGGCTGGCACACCCCTGACCACTTGTTTGGTTAAATAAGTTAGGAGCAGACCCTTGAAGGTCAGACCAAGGTCTGGATAGTGATTAGGACACTATCAGACCCAAGTCCAAGGCTCAGACACATAAAAGGGGAAAAGGAGTGGGAATTGATTGAGTTAGGAATTCAAAGAACCCAGTTCAGAATCATAGACAACAATATTAGAGTGTTGTTATGCCCTGAACCATAACTCACATACAAAGGGTAAAGGGTAAGGGGATTCACATAGGAACAATAATGACAAAGTTGCAGAAAAACAGTAAAGGAAAGCATAACAGAAATAGGATGTGAAACACATAGTGGAGGAGCAGTATTTAAACTAAGATGGACATACCAGTTGCAAAGTAAGAGAATAGTAGAGTAACCACATCAAGCAAGCAACAGAAACAACTCAGGTTTTCAGCAGAACACTTGAAGATTCAAGGAGAGCTTAAAGGGTATTTCAGAAAGCAAAGAGGGGAAGTACACAGAACTGGGTGTGTATTTGCGAGAAGAAGGGAGTAGAAAGCAGATTGCCTATTATTGCTTGATTGTTACTTACTCGTTGTTCTCTCTCTCCTTTTTTTTTTAAAATGGGAGGGCTGAGCCCTTTATATAGTTTTGAAAACTGGTGAGGCAGACACAAAAGTATAAACATAGAAACTAAACAAATTAGTATCAATTAGGGTAGACAGACTCCTTTAATTAAGGGTCTAGTTCAGACGACTAAGAAGGAAGAGAGAATCAGTTTATTAAGGCTAAATTAAGGTAAAGAACCATATGGTGCACAAATAAGGTCACATACACAATTGGATATTTAAGGAAAGAGGGCACAATAGTAAGAATAAGGTATAAGTTTAAAAATCAGTCAAACGATCTCGGCTCCAGTTGTAAATCACAAAGAGACTGAGATAATTAAGGAAGTAAATAATTCAAACGTTGGTACAAAATCACAGAAGATACAGGATCAATTATTTAAGGAAAACATCAGTAAGGTAAAAGAGGTTCAATCAAGAGAAATTAGTGACGAATTTCTTAGCCTGATTAAAGGAATTTCAAAAATAAAACTTTGAAAGGGAAGCTTATACATAAGCATGCAGTTCAAAACAAAGAAGAAAAATGAGAGTTTTTTCCATAATCACAGGCAAATAAGTTCACAAGTTCGATTACAGACTCGTCATGAGTCTGTAAACCTAGGGTTTCAGAGTGAAACCCTAGTGTCTTTCACTTCAAAGAAAAGAAAACTCCCCAAATCTTAGGGTTTCAAATGGATTCGGAGGTGAGGGAATCTTTCAAAGTCACAAAGATAGGCAGATATGCACAAACAGAAGTAAGAGGAAATTACGAGTTTTAAGACGAGGGTAGGCAAGAGCATGATCAATAGAACTCAGAAACAAAATCAAAGCATGAGCTTAAACACATAACCAAAAGCGAGTCAATAACCTAGGCTAACATGTGAACAAAAAAGGTAAAAGAATCTCCGTAAAAGATCCAGTAAGAAATACAAAAGCAGGCTTGAACATAACAAGGAATAAAACAACAAGCATGAACACACATAAAAAGAGTAAAAGAATCAGAAACATTTAGAAACCATTTTCAGAAAACCCTAGAAATAGGATTCGAACAGTTTTGAAAAGGGAAATAAGGGAAAAACTCTAAAATGGCACACACAACATAGATCTAGCATAGATCTAGACGAATAAGCGAAAAAGGAACCTCGATTAGGCTAGGGTTTCTGATAACCCAAAAGGACGAGAAGGCTTGGAAGTCTCGAGAATGGTTCTGAGCTAGCAAGGTCGAATCCAGGCTCGAGAGGCTGAGATACGCCGGAGCAAAGCCGAAAACGGCCAAAGAAACTCGAACTGGCCAGGGTCTGGATGAAGACCTTCGAGGTCTAGCCTCGAATCTTCAATGAGCAAGCGTGTGAGAGCAGGAGATGGTGGGTAGAGGTTGTCCATGGCTAGATTAGCCATGGATTCTGGAGGTAGGTGGATATTAGGATTTCAGAGGTTGAGAGGGTTCGAGAGAGACGAGAGGAACCAGAGGCGGTGGCTTTGGAGAATGGGGATAGGGTTAGGGTTGTTTGGGAATTAAAATGGTAAGGAGGAAATGTGGCCGTTGATCATTTTGATCAACGACCTGGATTAAAAGGGAGCCGGGCGGGTAAAAATAAACGGACCGTGGGTCGGGTTAATTAAGAAATTGGGTAGGGAATTTTGGGTCTGATTTGGGCTTAAGATTGAGGTTAATTTCGGGCTAAAATTGAAATACAAAGGGCTAACTCTTAAATAGCCACTTTTCCCTTGTTTTAATTTATATAAATAGTAAAAAAATTTCTGGAAATTAATCAAATGTGATAAAATGATTAATGATACATAATTATCAAATTAAAAATACTGGAGTCAATTTTATAAATATAATTACAATTGAATCTTTAAAGAGGCTAGTATTGCAATTATGTACAATTTAGTTTTAAAAATACCAAATGAATTTGTAAAAATATGCAAAAATCGTGTTAGCTATATTTTGATGTAAATATGAGAATAAAATAAATTATTCACCAAAATGACAAATTTTGGGAATAATTATTGGATTTTATGGTATAAAAATAGGCAATAAATTGGTTTAAAAATCGTCAAAAGATATCAAAACTCATGGGTGTGCTTATATATGCACAAATATTCTATTTTGGAAGTATTTTAGGTACGAAAAATACATAGGGAAAAATTGGGTATCAACAGCTGCCCCTCTTTACCCGAGGAGGATGAAAGAGTTGTCGGGTAAAGACAAGATGGCCAATTTTGACCGGATCGGCGATTGGAAAGAACTTTGACGGAGCTCTAATTTCTGAGCTACCTACATACCCTGGATTTACAGGAATCAGGCCATATGTAGTTCAGGAACCATTGACGGAGTATGTCGATGGAGATTCGAAAAGGAACGGACGCGATGCTTAGGTTTGGAAAGGGTGTATGGAGTCGGATGGGCTGCGGGAATCGGAGCGGGATCGCTCCTGCTGAGACGGCCGTTTGCTAGCCGGTGTACCTGCAAAGAGAAATGTGGCGTATATTGTGCATAATTTAAACATGATGCAAGTTCCCATTAGACCATGAATGCTGTCTTTGGACGGTTAGGATGACGTCCTCGGACCATGATGTCCTGGGCCATGAAGCGCAAAATTAAAGGATTCGCAGGCTATGAAATGATGTTCTCGGGCTATGAGGATGGTGCCTCCGAACTATGACGTCTTTGAATAAGTTGGCGATCTTTCAACCCATGAGAAGGTGGCAATCTTTCAGCCGATGAATGCGAGGGGTGGCGATCTTTCAACCAAAGTGAGAATTTAAATGTAGGTGGCGATATTGCAGTCGACAAAAATTTAAATAAAGCAGCGATGTTTCAGATTATGCAAAGAATGTAAATGGCGATATTTCAGCTGACAGAAAAATAAAACAGGCGATGTTTCAGCCGATGCAAAAATGTAAATGGCGATATTTCAGCCGACAGAAAAATAAAACAGGCGATGTTTCAGCCGATGCAAAAAATGCAAATGGTGATATTTCAGCCGACAGATAGTATAGGTATAGTTGCTAATGGAGATTTAAATATGAACTGGAGATCTTTCAGCCGATGTAGAATTTAAATAAAGTTTGGCGATATTTCAGCCAACTGCAAGAGAGATAAAGTGGCGATGTTTCAGCCGATGCAAAATAGAGGTGGCGGTATTTCAGCCATGCAGGTGGAGGTAGAGTTCAACCTCGGAAGGCAGAAAGGTAGCCTTATGCAGATAAATGCAGATGGAGACAACGCTTAGTCTCTGAAGGCAGGAAGGTAGCATTATGCAATGCAGGAAGTGCAGATGGAGATAACGCTTAGTCTCGGAAGGCAGAAAGGTAGCCTTATGCAATGCAGGAAATGCAGATGGAGACAATGCTTAGTCTCGGAAGGCAGAAAAGTAGCCTTATGCAATGCAGGAAATACAGATGGAGACAACGCTTAGTCTCGGAAGGCAGAAAAGTAGCCTTATGCAATGCATGAAATGCAGATGGAGACAATGCTTAGTCTCGAAAGGCAGATAAATAGCCTTATGCAAGATGGAGATAGAGCTTAACCTCGGAAGGCAGATAGATAGCCTTATGCAAAATGCAGATGGAGACAGGGCTTAGTCTCGAAAGGCAGAAAGGTAGCCTTATACAGAAAATGCCGATGGAGACAGAGCTTAGTCTCGGAAGGCAGATAGGTAGCCTCATGCACAAATGCAGATGGAGACAATGCTTAGTCTCGAAAGGCAGATAGACAGCCTTATGCAAGATGGAGGTAGAGCTTAACCTCGGAAGGCAGATAGGTAGCCTTATGCAAAATGCAGATGGAGACAGAGCTTAGTCTCGAAAGACAGATA
This sequence comes from Nicotiana attenuata, assembly GCF_001879085.1. NCBI lineage: Eukaryota > Viridiplantae > Streptophyta > Magnoliopsida > Solanales > Solanaceae > Nicotiana > Nicotiana attenuata. The sequence continues at coordinate 106,725 of NW_017672802.1, read as the reverse complement.
AGTAGCCTTATGCAAGATGGAGATGGAGACAGAGCTTAGTCTCGAAAGGCAGATAGACAGCCTTATGCAATGCAAGAATGTAAAGGCGGATAATGGTAAGACTTTCTTAGCTGGTAGCTGATTACGATATCGTGACTGCTGGGGATGTTGTGTGCGGATAGCGATTTTTGAATAAGCGATTGTTCTGATAGCTTCACTCCTGAAAAGTATGAGTGCATGAATGTATTCAATGATTTGTGACCTGCATCCAAATAAAAATTGTGAGTTCTGTAGAGGGGGAAAGGTTAGTTCATCCTCCCGTGGTTCCTAACGTCACGTATCATTGGGGTAGCGTTGCTACACGACAGCGATTCCAATGATAGTTATGCATGATTTAATAAATATAACGTAAGTATATATTTGAAAAACGATTTTCTTTTGGATGAACCAATGACGGGGACGTGGATATTGCAACCTCGCTTGCTCCGGAATTTTGAAGGTCCTGCTCCAGTTTACTGGGATGGCGCTTCTGACGGCTGCGCTGGATGACTGAAGACGATCAACCTCAGAATAGGTTGGTGGTTCTGGCGATGAAAAGACTGAAAACTGACTTCGGATCTGCCCCAGTTCCGATAGCAGGGAAAAATGGAATTTTTATTAAATTGTGACTGAACCCATAGGGCTGCCTACGTATCCCCTCTTAAAAGGGAACCAGGTCAGGCGTACAAATTACATCATGAAGAGAAAGCATATGATTACACATAGTATCGTTTCACCGTATCTGAATTGATTGGCTTCGGCCAGACTTCTCCGTCCATTTCTGCAAGGATAAGGGCTCCTCCCGTTAGAACCCGGTGAACCATGTACGGACCCTGCTAATTAGGAGAGAACTTCCCCTTGGATTCATCTTGATGTGGGAATATTTTCTTCAATACCAGCTGCCCTAGTGTAAACTTTCTTGGTTTAGCTCTTTTGTTGAAGGCTCTGGACATTCTGTTATGATAAAACTGACCGTGGAAAACCGCATTCATTCTCTTCCCGTCTATAAGGGCTAGTTGCTCGTAGCGACCTTTTACCCATTCTGCGTCACCCAACTCTGCTTCTTGTATGATTCTTAAAGAGGGAATTTCTACCTCGGCGGGAATGACCGCCTCTGTACCATAAACTAGCATGTAGGGAGTTGCCCCGGTTGATGTGTGGAATGTGGTGCGGTATCCCAATAAGGCGAATGATAAGTTCTCGTGCCATTATTTGTGCCTTTCGATCATCTTCCTTAGTATCTTCTCGATATTCTTGTTGGTTGTCTCCACAACTCCATTCATCTAAGGTCTGTAGGCTGTAGAGTTCTTGTGTTTGACCTTGAATGTATCATACATTGCTTTTATCAGGTTGTTGTTGAGATTGGAACCATTGTCAGTGATGATTGATTCCGAAATTCCGAACCGACAAATGATACGGTCGCGGATGAAATCTGCCACAACTTTCTTAGTCACTGCTTTGTATGATGCTGCTTCGACCCATTTGGTAAAGTAATCAATTGCCACTAAGATGAACCTGTGCCCGTTTGATGCCGCAGGCTTGATCAGTCCGATAACATCCATTCCCCAAGCAGCGAACGACCATGGTGAGCTTGTTGCAGTAAGCTCGTTCGGAGGCACTTTTATCATATCTGCATGTATCTGATAGTGATGGCACTTTCGGAGATATTGGATGCAGTCCGTTTCCATAGTCATCCAAAAGTATCCTGCTCGGAGTATCTTCTTTGCTAAAACGAAACCATTCATGTGCGGTCCGCAGGTTCCTGCGTGCACTTCATCCAATAGTTTGGTTGCTTCTCTTGCATCGACAAACCTTAGCAATCCCAAATCGGGAGTCCTCCTATAAAAGATCCCTCCGCTGTGAAAGAAGTTGTTAGCTAACCTCCGAAGTGTGCGCTTTTGAGTAGCATTGGCAAGCTCTGGGTATTCTCTTGTTGTCAAGTACTCTTTGATGGCATGGAACCATGGTTTCCCATCGGCTTCTTCCTCAACGTGAGCACAATAAGCTGGTTGGTCATAAATCTTGACTTGAATGGGATCAATGAAATTTGTATCTGGATGCTGGATCATGGATGACAAAGTGGCTAGTGCATCAGCGAACTCATTCTGTATTCTGGGAACATGCTGGAATTCGGTCTTTATCAATCTTTTCCTCAACTCCTGTATGTGATGCAGTTAAGGGAGTATCTTAGAATTCTTGGTTGCCCACTCTTCTCGAACCTGGTGTATGAGTAGGTTCAAGTCTCCGATCACTAGTAACTCCTGAATGTTCATATCGATGGCCAGTTTGAGCCCTAAGATGCAGGCTTCATACTCGGCCATGTTATTGGTGCATGGAAACCTGAGCTTGGCGGATACCGGGTAATGTTGACCGGTTTCTGATACTAGGACTGCTCCTATGCCAACTCCTTTTAAATTTGTGGCTCCGTCGAAAAACAACCTCCAACCATCGTAGGATTCTGCAATATCTTCTCCTACAAAGGACACCTCTTCATCAGGAAAATACGTCTTTAGAGGTTCGTATTCTCCTCCCACGGGATTCTCAGCGAGGTGATCTGCCAAAGCTTGTCCTTTGACTACTTTTGAGTGACGTAAACAATGTTGAATTCACTTAGCAAGATTTGCCATTTGGCGAGCTTGCCGGTAGGCATGGGCTTCTGGAAAATATACTTCAGCGGGTCCATCCTGGATATGAGATAAGTAGTGTGGGCACAGAAATAATGCCTCAATTTTTGAGCTACCCAAGTCAGAGCACAACAGGTGCGCTCTAATAGAGAATACCGGGCCTCGTACGGGGTGAACTTCTTACTGAGATAGTAGATGGCTTGCTCCTTTCTCCCCGTTTCATCATGTTGTCCCAGAAGACAACCGAATGCTCCATTCAATACCGCAAGGTAAAGCAATAGAGGTCTTCCTGGCTCGGGAGGAACCAAGACTGGCAGCGTTGACAGGTATTCCTTGATTCTGTCAAAGGCTTTCTGATAATCGTCGATCCATCTAGTAGCAGCATCTTTCTTTAGCATTTTAAAGATGGGTTCACAAATGACTGTGGATTGGGCTATGAACCGACTGATATAGTTAAGTCTTCCCAAGAAACTCATCACGTCCTTCTTATTCTTTGGCGGTGGCAATTCTTGAATGGCTTTGACCTTTGACGGGTCCAATTCTATCCCTCGACGGCTCACGATGAAACCCAGTAGTTTTCCGGCAGGAACCCCGAATGCACACTTGGCGGGATTTAGTTTCAGATTATACCTTCTCAGTCTGTTGAAGAACTTTCTCAGATCTTCCATATGATCAGTGGCTTTCTTGGATTTGATGATGACGTCGTCCATATATACCTCGATCTCCTTGTGTATCATGTCGTAAAAGATAGTAGTCATGGCTCTCATACAGGTGGCGCCAGCATTCTTCAACCCAAATGGCATCATTTTGTAACAATACATTCCCTACGGCGTGATGAAAGCCGTCTTCTCTGCATCCTCCTCATCCATCCATATCTGATGATATCCGGCGAAACAATCAACAAAATACTGCAGCTCATGCTTGGCGCAGTTGTCGATAAGAATGTGTATGTTTGGCAAAGGGAAGTCATCTTTGGGACTGGCCCGGTTGTGATCCCGGTAGTCGACAAAGAATCTAACCTTCCCGTCCTTCTTTGGTACTGGCACGATGTTGGCTAACCATGTTGGATACTTTACCACTTTGAGAACCTTAGCTTTGACTTGCTTAGTAACCTCTTCTTTCATTTCCAAACTCATGTCGGGCTTGAATTTCCTGAGCTTCTATTTTACCGGCGGACAGGTTGGATCTGTTGGCAGTTTGTGAGCTACAGTGGATGTGCTGAGACTAGTCATATCATCATACGACCAGGCGAATATGTCCTCATATTCTTTTAAGAATTTCGTATATTCTTTCTTCTCTGACGGCAACAAGTGCACGCTGATACGTGTTTCCTTGACATTCTCTGCATCTCCCAAATTAATGACCTCAGTTTCTTCCAGGTTGGACTTAGGTCTATTTTCAAAATTCTCAATCTCTCTGACGACCTCTTCAGGTATCTCATCTTCTTCTGAGCCTATGTCCTTTTGTTGCGTTGTTTCGTTGCAAATCACAGTCGTTGGTTCATCGTCAAGATAAGTAATAGTAATGCTGTATAAAATAAAGTAAATGATAGAAAAATAATAAGCGAGATATATATGATAAACTGAAATGTTTTGATTAAATCCATAATTGTTTGAAACATCGGAGCTCTTTTCGAAATAAAAGACAATGCGGAAAGAAAAATCAACTAGTAAAGTAAGCTAAAAAGATGAGATGCATGGTGCTTTTGTTTAGCCTTGCTACCCCGAAGCCTTCCGGGCCCTGACGGTCCTAATTGACCAGTTGCTGAGGTGGTCCCCTCTGTTTACAGCTTGTATGGAAGGGCCTTCCTCCCCTTCCTCCTAAAAAAGAACACAGCAGTCCATATCATTATCCTCCAGGAACAAAATCTTCATGGCTGCCAATGCTTCATCTTCTTCTGACCCATATATAGTATCTGCCGGTTGGAAGATCTGCTCCAGGCTAGGTATCGGAAACTCCAATGGATAGTAGGGGATGCGCCATGGTGGCGACCAGTTCTGGAATTCTTCCCAGGTGTAGTTGTACCCTAAGCCAAAGGTAGTGCCATGCTTCTTCAGTTTGATGGGCTTAGTGATCCCCTGAAGGTTTTTACCGAGTCCCTTTCCAGGCTCGTACCCACACCAATTCAGGATACTTTCGATCTTGTTGCCCCACCACTTATCCTTATCTATAGCGTTGACCCTTTCAATATGGTGGTATGTTTCTCCGCCTATTTTCCTTCTGCCTCCAATCATCGGGATGGTCTGGCGACTATATATAGGGTTACTACCATCACCATGAATGATCACTTCTTGGTGGTTCCATTCAAACTTTACCGCCTGATGCAGGGTCGATGCTACGGCTCCAGCAGCGTGGATCCAGGGGCGTCCCAACAGCAAGTTGTAGGATGCCGGGACGTCTATCACTTGGAAGTTGACGTCGAACCATGTTGGTCCCAGTTGCAAGCATAGGCTGATTTCTCCAATAGTAGATATCTGGGACTCATCGAAGGCTTTGACATTGATAGCCCCATCTTTGATCTCGTGTAGGCTTTTTCCCAAGGTTCTGAGAGTTATCAACGGACAAATATTGAGGCTTGATCCTCCATCAATCAGGACTCTAGTGATGAAATAATCTTCACATTGCATGGTGATGTGCAGTGCTTTGTTGTGGCTCAAACCTTCTGGCGGCAACTCGTCTTTGTGGAAGGTTATTTTATGGCTCTCCAACACTTGCCCCACCATATTCGCCATGTCACCCCCGGTTATATTGCAGGGCACATAAGCTTCGCTCAGTATCTTCATCAAGGCATTCTTGTGAGCGTCAAAACTCTGTAGAAGAGCTAGGATAGAGATCTGTGCTGGTGTTTTGTTCAACTGTTCAGCGACCGAGTACTCCTTAGCTTGTATTTTCCTCCAAAGATCGTCGGGTCCTGTTTCAATAGGCCGTCTCGGGGCTTGCTTACTGGACTCAGCTAGGTGCTCTGGAGTGTACACGCTTCCTGTTCTAGTCATTCCTTGTGCGGCAATTGTTTCTCCTGTCTTGGTCTTTCCTTTGCTCCTAGCTTCAGCAGTTGTGAGCACGTGATTTTTGCCACGCTTAAATTACTCCTATAGAATTCATTTGAATTAGAATTTTTCTTTTAGTATGTGAATTTTTAGAATTTATTTGCATGATTTTGTGATTGTTTGCATTTTTGTGTGCATTTTAATTTAACATAAATTCATAAAAAATACAAAAATACGCATTGCATTTGCATTTAGGATTTAGTTTTATATATTTTAGATTAATTAGTAATTAGGGTTTTACAAAAATACAAAAATCACAAAAATTGATTTATTCGCTTTGTTTAATTTTAGCTTTGAATTTTGTTCAGTTTTCATTTAAATTGGTATTTAATTAATTTGTGTTGGTTATTAATTAGAGCTTAATATAGTTGGGTAGGTTAATTTAGTTTTTAGAGTTAATTTAGATTTTTAGTTTTAATTTGAAAAAAGAAAATGAAAAGAAAAATGGATTCCTTAATAAAAGACCCGAACTTGGGCCAATTCCTCTTAATTTATTCGAGCCCAGTACCCATCTACACCCATTCAGCCCAAATAATTTCCCCTAGACCCGTCCAAAGCAACCCACGCCCCAAACCCACCTACTGACCCGACTCACTCCAATTATAACACAAAAAGACCCTAACCCTAGTTTACTCCCAAACGACGCCCATCACTGTTCACGCGTCGTCCTCCTCCAAACCAAGCCCTAACTCGCTCGAAACTCAAGCGAGTTTTGCCTAAACTCGCCCCACGCGCTCCCCCTACTCCCATCTTGCCACGTAGGTGTAACGACCTCTGACACCCAAAGATTCCCCCTTCCTTACTCGCCCGATTTCAGCCCATCTCACGCGGTTGGTAGGCTCTAGAAGACGGGCGTTGGATGAGTGAGAGGCGTTGGATCAATTTCACTCAATCCAAGCCTCACATTCATCAAGGGTTCGTTTTCAAGAGGGCCTACACGATTTCTTGAAGAGGAAGAAAATCTCTGAAGGTAAGGGGGTATATAGGGGGGGCTGGAGAACAAAAATAAAGGGGGAAAAAGGGGAAAGGCTTGGATTATTTTATGGTCTTCTGATTCCATTTTCTTCTTTGAAAAGTACTTTCAAAGTTTAAGAGAAACATATATACGAATTTTTTATTTTTGAGTCCGTCTTGGAGCTCCAAAGAGATGAAAAGCTGAATTGAAGTTTAAGTTCGGGTTTACTGTGGTTGTTCTGTTGAATTGATGTTGAACCTCGCTAGTATTCGAAGGCGAAAGGCGTGTTATTAAGGCTGTAATTATTAACAGAAGTTTGCGACTTCAGGTTTGATTTTCTTTTTCACCATGTGACTCTGTTTTGGCTGTTCTTGAGCTATGAAATGGACTGAAGTTTGAAAAAATGACTGAGATTTGTGTAGTTGTCCTAAGCTCATCTCACTGCTCTGTTTTTTTTATTTCCTTTGGTTTGAATTAGCTTCTTCCCTGATTTCATATGTGTGCTAGGGAGTGTTCATATGGTCTTCTAGTTTCAGAATCCATCGAAACATGTAATCGTGTGTTCGTCTGCCTCTTCTTTCAGTGCCTGGCCATAATCGATTTCTTTTCTGTGTGTAAACGTTTAAGGGTTGATTTCCAAATGGTTTGAAGGTTAACTCTGCTTGTTGTCTTTATCTTAGGCTGTCAAAATTGGTTAGTTTGCTGGTTGACTGAGCTTAAATGGCTCGTGTGTTTGTGAAGTTTTCATGTTGGTTTGTGTATTGGTCGCAAATCAGTCGAGATATGCATAGTTTTCATTAATGCCCTAATGTTAGGAACGTATGACTATCTGGACATTTGAAATAGCTGTTTATGTACCCTCAGTTCCAATGATCTGCTGCACTTCTAGCTAAGATTGGCACCATTGCAGCTGTCACCCTGCTGGAATTAGGCTCAAAAATGCATATCTAGTTGTTTGCTAAAATCAGTTTGCTAGTTTTGCTCATGCCTTAATGCTGAAAGTGGATTAACCAGAGAATCACTTGTTTCCATTTCCAGTGGCTCGTTTTCATCTTTGAATAAGATCAGATCATCTTAGCTCTCAAACATTGGTTTTTTTAGTTAGCTGGAGAAACTTGGTAGTGCCATGCTTCTCAGCAGATTCTGTGCAAATTTTTTACTAAAGTTGGATATTCGGATGTCTTTCGTGCTTGATTCCTTTGTTATGCAAACTTTTGAGTTTTGAAATTCATCTGAGTCGAGTATGGTGATTGGGTTTGACTTTTAACCTTTTACATAGTTGTTACAATGTCATGGTTATCGTCCAGCACTGTTTTCAATGGTGATTTCTGTTTTGGCCAAGTTTCTTTCAGTGAATTTACGCATGGACTACTCATGAACAAAACTCATTTTGTTGATTCACCATGTTGGTAGGATCTGTTAGTTGTCCTGTGTTTCAATGGTTAAAGGGTTGTCACGCATAGCTACAGATCTGGATAATCATGTCCTTTCTTCCTCTTTCTAACTCTTTTTTTGTGGATTTAATATGATAAAAGCCAAGGCTTAATTAGCTTAATGAGTGTTGAAGAGATAACTTAGAGGGTATTGACTTGGAACCGTTTCGATTGAGCTTTCTGAGGTCTTAATTAGATTTCTACATATTTTGTGGCCCATTGTTGCTCAGATCTGGTTAGTTTGATATGAAGGATCAAGTTGATTAGATTTCGTGATTGTTGATTGACGCTCAAAACCTGATTCTCTCATTCGTAGAGTTTTCTTGTATAAAAAGTTCTAACTCTCTTTTAAGTATCCAACAGTTCATGTTTTGATCAAAGTGACATAATTCGTTTCTTGTGATGTTCATGAGTCTGTTTTCATTATCTGGTTTTGAACTTAACAATTGGAGCATAGAGATTGAATTTGAGGCGTGCTATTAGGCCCAAGACTGCCATAAATCAAAAACCCTTCAAAATTACATAGGAATATGGGAAATTAATTCACAAATATAAATTTGGGTTTCAAATTAGGTGGCGGGTTCAAATTAAGAGGGTCTTCCCTTTTGTTTGAATTCGGACTTGAACTTGAGGCCCGGATTTATAAATGCGAATTAATTAGGCCCGATTAGAGACAAAAAATAAGTAGAAAATCATAGTTGCTTTAGGATTTACCCTTTTAAATAAAAACGAGATGAGCCTCGCCAAATAAAAATGCATAAATTGCGGGGCCCTCATTAATTGCTTTATTAAAAATATTTTAGAAATTCGGGACGTGCCATTTAGTGAATTTTCATGTCCTCCCGCAAAGTTAACAAGACGCTAGCCGCTTTAGGCGCGTTTTAATAATATTACTTTCCTAAACTCGGGTGTGCATTTCATGCAACCCAAATCCAAATCCCAAAATGTTGAATAAGAGGTGTTGAGGATCCGTGTGCATTTCATGTGACGTGATCCTAAAACGCGCTCTTAAACGGCGTTCACTTTCATAAAAAAAAAAAACTAATTAAAAGTGGTTAAACAAATTTATAAAATTGCACTATAGGATGACATGTATAAAAATCGGGTTTTAGCCATTATAATAATTTAAGCGACCGTGCTAGAACCACGGGATCCGGGGGTGCCTCACACTTTCCCTCGGGTCAACAGAATTCCTTATTCAGAATTTCTGGTTCGCAGACTCCAATTGGGAAGTCGAAATATTTCCTCGATTTGGGATTTAAATTAAATCGGTGACTTGGGACACCAAAAGCCAATCCTATCCCAAGTGGCGACTCTAAAAATAAATAAATGATCCCATTTCGAATAATGTCACTTTAAATGGAAAAACTCCCTTATACATTTATCCTTCGGGGTAGGTGTGTAAAAAAGGAGGTGTGACAGCTCTGGCGACTCTGCTGGGGATACGAACCCAGAATTTTGATTCAGGGTTCAAGAATTCGAGCTTAGTACAATTGTTATATTTGGCTTTATCTGATTTTTCTACATGTTCTATGCTATATGTGCTAAATGTTTTACCGCTTTGATATTTGTTGAAATTGTATATATAAACTGTCGCGAATCCCTTCCTCTCTCTGAGTCTTCTACATCATGGAGAAGGGTGCACTTCGTGTAGCTTCTCTTCTGTTTAGAGTCTTTCCCAATTTAGAACGAGGTTTGGATAAGTTGCAAAACCGGCGGAGCTTCTGTATCCCCGGTACGCTGCCTCCCCCTCGGCTCGAGTTGTCCGCTTGGGTAAGCCAGGTCTAGACCAATAAACCTAGGTTTAAACCTAGAAGAACAAAAACTCATGCCGGATCCCTAGTAGGACGTTTGTTTGCATCATGTGCATTTGGCTTAGGGGACTCAACACAGGGGTTGGGTCCGTCTAGGACAGGTGACCTGAAATGAATTGACCATCCTGATGCATCTTACGTGCTACTTGCGCATTTATTTGCTCGGCTTTGCATGTTGACCGGCTTGTCTAAATAAGTGAAAATTGAGAAAATAAGCAGTGTTAGGACTACGTGAGGGTGACCATTTGTTTTGAAAAAACCCAATGCCCAAATAGTACCGAAATGCTGCCGGATTTTTGAAAAATGAAAAAACAAGAAAAGAAAAAATATTTGAAACATAGAAAGAAAATTGTTATTCAAAATAGTTTTGATTTTGGCAAATCTGACCAAACTACGCGGGTCTGATTCTCACCGGATGTGAGATACGTAGGCAAACCTCATCAGTTCCGATCCCAATTTTCAAAAAAACCAAAAATATTTTCTTTCAGTTCTTTCTTTAGAAATCTTTCCTTAAAAAATAATTAAAAAAAAAAAAGAAGTTTTTAAAACTCAGAAATGGTTTCCTTCTTTCTAATGTCTTTCATACAAAAAAGGAAAAATCAAAATCCAAAAATACAGGTTTCCTTCATTTTGAAGTATTTTTTCAAAATCCAAAAAAAAATCAGAAACAAAAATCAAAAAATACTCTTATTGTTTTTTTTTAGAAGTCTTTTTTTGTAAATGTCAATAAAAATTTTGAAAAAAATTTTTGAAGTCCAAAAATATTTTTGCTTTTCCTTAGAAGTACTTTTATAAATAAATAAAAGCTCATAAATTCAAAATATTTTTCTTAAAGAAGTTCCCCTTTCGAAAATTAAGAGGTTACATCCAAAATCCAAAAATATTTTCTTTATTTTCCTTAGAAAAAGAGAAAACAAATGAAAATTCAAACAAAATATTTTATTTTTACTTTTGAAATTCCCAAAGTTCAAATCAAACAAAAGGAATTTTCAGAGTTTTATTTCAAAATAAAATCAAATAAAAATCAAACAAATTNAGGAATTTTCAGAAGTTTTTATTTCAAAAATAAAATCAAAATTAAAAATCCAAAACAAAATTCCTTTCTTCTTTAAAAGCATTTTTTATAGAAAATTCCAAAAGAAAAAAAAAATTAGGGAAAAAAAAATCAAAAATATTTTTTCTTTTGCCTTAAAGCTTCATGGTCTAAGTTTTNGGGGACTCAACACACGGGGGTTGGGTCCGTCTAGGACAGGTGACCTGAAATGAATTGACCATCCTGATGCATCTTACGTGCTACTTGCGCATTTATTTGCTCGGCTTTGCATGTTGACTGGCTTGTCTAAATAAGAGGACATAAGCAGTGTTAGGACTAAGTGAGGATGACCATTTGTTTTGAAAAACCCCAATGCCCAAATAGTACCGAAATGCTGCCGGATTTATGAAAAAAAAAAGAAGAAAAAGAAAATATAAAAAAAAAAAAAGAAAGGAAGAAAATTATTGTTCAAAAATACATTTTTGATTTTGGCAAATCTGCCCGAACTACGCCGGTTTGATTCTCACCGGATGTGAGATACGTAGGCAACCCTCATCGGGTCCAACCTCCCTTTTGCAAAAATAGCCAAAAATACCAAAATTTTAATTTTTTGTCAAATAAATTGGGTGATGCCATTCTTGTTAAAAAATAAGCCGAATGTCCCCAAAAGGACGCCGGAAGGCCGTTTTGCAAGAATAGCCACCTTGTGTCATTTTTTTTTATGGTTTGCGGGCACAGCCTTAAAAGCTTCCTCCCAGAAGTGCTGGAAGGCCGTATTTGCAAATCCAAATCCTTATTTTTTGAATACAGAATTTTTGCACAAATAGCCATTTTTCAGAATAAATCATTAAGTTCCCCTAAATAATGTGCAGGATGAATTCAAGTGACATCGAAACCTTCTCAGTCCTGAGCGAGATCCCTTTGAAACTCCATATGTGGTGGCATGACTTGGGAAAAGGAAGCAGGGATACTGTGGTTAAAAGCTTGGGCGGTCTTGTAGATTTATTGAAAATCAGACCAAAGAAGGATGTTATTGAGGCACTGATACCATTTTGGGACCCGACCCGTAATGTATTCCGGTTTTCAGATTTTGAACTCACACCCACATTGGAAGAAATTGCCGGATACGCAGGTCTCAGCGGGAACCTCCGTGGTAGATACCCTTTGGCTCCACGACCGGTAACTCTTCACAGGTTTTTAGATTTGTTGAGCATCAGTCGGGATACTCAAGACCCCCATCTGGCGGAAGGGTGTTGTACACTACATTTCCTATACCACCGGTATGGTAACCCCAAAGGTTTTGAGGAACCCAATACAGGATTAACACATGCTGGAAACAAAGACAAATGGGAAGCCCGACGCGGATTAGCCTTCATGGTGGCCTTTTTGGGAGTGGTAATTTGTCCTAGAAAGGATGGTCACATAGACCTTGGCCTAGTAGGAATGCTAGATGTTGCTATGAAGAAACCTACTAGCACAGTGGTTCCCCTGATTGTAGCAGAAATATACCGAGCTCTGACCAAATGTCGAGAAGGGGGGAAATTCTTTCAAGGTTGCAATTTGCTCTTGCAGTTGTGGATACAGGAACATCTCTGTCACCGCACAGGCTACATGAATTACGGTTTAACCGGGTTGAGTTGTATCGCAGAATTCGAGACCCGAGTTACAGGTATTGAGTTCCCGGAGGGTCCTGAGGCCTGGTCGTCATGTTTAAGATCCCTCACTGCAGATAAAGTGGAATGGGCTTATGGATGGCTTCCTCCTACTGAAGCTGTATATACATCAGCAGAGGTCCCCTATATTCTTTTGATGGGTATTCGAAGCATTCAGCCTTATGCTCCTTACCGCGTTTTGCGACAATTTGGAAGATTCCAGACGGTGCACAACGATGAAGACCTGAATGGGCAAGTCATTGAGTTGGGCCCAAAGGCTGCATTCCCTGAAGGCCGAATCCGAAAGATATGGAATGAGTGCAGGTACCTTGAGCCCAAAACTATAGTACAGGATCGGGCCAGAGGTGAGGTAGATCCCAAATACTTGGTTTGGTTCGGTAAAAGGTTTCAAATCCCCGAGAGACCCGCCAAAAGGCCACATGTGCAACAATTAACAAGCGAGGCTCAGGTACAGTGGGATTGGTTGGCTAAAGAAAAGGAGTACAGAGCTCGAATTGGAGCATTGGAAAAACAGGTTCAAGAGCTTCGGTTCGAAAACAGCTTGCAAGCCGCAGCTGACGAAGGTGATAAAAAGCAATTGGCCCAGGAGAATGAAGCTCTCAAGGCCCAAATTCAACAACTGAAATTAGATGCAAGGAATCGAGAAAGAAGTCTATCCGACGAGAGATTGGTAAGAGGGTTGAAGAAACAAGTCCAGGACTGTCAGGAAGAATTGGAAAAATCCGAGGGAAGCATGGCAAAACTTCGGGCTCAATGGGCCAAGAAGACCGAGGAAAGGGCCCAGTTTGTACAGCAAATGAAGAAAAACTATGAGGGAACCATCGCTAACATGAAAAGGAAAATGAACATTCTTGAAGAAAAGGCAGCCCGTCGGGAGAAAGAGCTACAGGCTGAGAGGGAAAAATGTTATGAATTAATCGCCGGTATGGAGAAGGAAGTAAAATTGTTACAAGACCTTCACTTCCAGGATTCTCAGGTACTAGAGGCTCGCACTCAACAGATAAGCCGGCTACTCCAAGAGAAAGGTCAAATCAGGGAAAGAATCAGAAACATTGCCAACTACATTGTCATGAAGTGCCAAGCCGGTGAACGGATGGGTCATACCACATTCTTTGCCTCCGTGATGATATTTGTTCGCCAGGTTATGAACGATCTAGATCAGTTGCAAAAGGGTCTTGCACGCAGGCCCGCGGCGATGCCGAGTGATGCCCCGCGGGCCCCAGGATTTGAAGCTTTGATGTACTCTTGAGTCTGTAGTTTTCGTGTCTGGATTGTACTTTTTATTTCTAAAAAAAAAACGTAAATTTATAAGTCTAGTAGCTTTAGTAATTGCTTTTGTATTAACTGAAAATTTGAAATTCCCAAAAA
>NW_017672802.1:87928-90404 GCF_001879085.1 Nicotiana attenuata | reverse complement strand
ACTGCAAAGGATGGAAATTGGGACAGGAAGGATTCGTCCAAATAATGTTTGTGTGAGAGCTTTTGATGGTATTAAGAGGGATACCATCGGTGAAATTGACTTGATATTGACCATAGGTCCGGTAGAGTTTGAGGTGACCTTCCAGGTGTTGGACATGGATACATCTTATAACTTCCTTCTGGGGAGGCCCTGGATCCATGCTGCAGGAGCTGTGCCCTCCACTCTCCACCAAATGGTAAAATTTGAGTATGAAGACCAGGAAATTGTGGTCCATGGAGAAGACGAGCAGTCCATTTATTGTGATCCATCTATCCCATGTTTGAAGGCGAGGGAAGGAAGTGAGCATATTGTTTATCAAGCCTTTGAGATTGTGGTAGCAGATCAGCACGAGGAGGGAAATCCTTGTCCTCAGCCTTTCCTGTCTAATGCTTCAATCATGGTGGCCAGAGAAATGATTAGACATGGTTTCAAGCAAGGAAAAGGGTTGGGAAAAGCTTTACAAGGAATATCTGAGCCGGTAACTTTACCCATAGCGGAAAAGTTCTTCGGAGTAGGCTTCCACCCTACCCCAGATGATGAGAAATGGGCCGAGGAAAGAAAGAAAGAAGGATGGGTTCTGCCACAGCCATTGCCATATCTCTATGATACTTTTGTCAAGACCAAGTATGGCAAGGAAAAGGATGATGAGTTGTTCACAGCTGAGGAAATCGAAGATATATGTGGAGCTATGAGACAAATGCTCTACGAAACCCACATGGTCCAGCCGGGAGAAGGCTAGCATTGCTGAGGTGCTATATATGGGACCAAGCGCCAAGCTTCAAAATTGGAAGGCTACGCCATTCCCGATCAGGCGGGAGTCCCGGTAAACTAGCCCTGCCACATTTTCTGCATCCCGAGTTATTTCAGGGTGTAACTCGGATGTTTCCTGTAGTTTTCTTGTCTTTAAATTCCCGAATGTGAACCTTGTTATCTTCAAAATTCCAAAAAATGAAATCAAAACTTCTTCGTTCATTTTTCTTTCTGATTTTGCTATTTTTCTCCTTCATTTTCTTCTCTTTGGTTCTAATAATGCAACTTTAAATAACATGACATGCTTGCGGACTTCATACCTAGACCCCAAAACGCTGTCAGATTTCGAAATCATGAATCAAGAGTCGCAATGCAAAGAAGGTAACCTTGAGGAAATAAAACAAAGAATTGGAAAAATTGAAGGAAAATTGGTTCGCGGGTTGGAAAGGTCCATACATTACAACAAAAGAGTGTGATGTACTCAGGGCACCTCCGGGCAGTTGTACCAACAAAGAATGACCCGCCCTTACAACAAGAAGGTGTGTCCCAGGAATTTTGAAGTAGGAAAACTCGTGTTAAGACGCATTCTCCCTCATTACCAGGAAGCAAAAGGAAAATTTGCTCCTAACTGGAAGGGTCCATACATAATCCGGAAGATATTGCCAAGAGGAGCACTGTATTTGGGGGATATCGAAGGAAATGATCTTGAAGCAGCAGTCAATGCAGATGCAGTAAAAGGTATTACGTCTAGGCCTCCTGTGGTGACGGCTTTTGTGCAATTGAGATGACGAAGGCTTTTCTTCTCGCTATCCAAACACTATTAACCCTTCGTAAACCCATTTGAGCCGGTTACCCTTCTTTGGCTACCCTCTTTGGAACCCGGAAGTATTATCGAAAGAAAAAAAAGAGAGAAAAAAAGAGAAGAAAAAGGAAAAAAAAAAGAAAGAAAGAAAAGAAAAAGAAAATTTGATGAAAGGAAAAAGAAAAGAAAAGAAAAAACAAAAACAAAAACAAAAACAAAAACAAAAAATTGTTTGCCTGAACTACGTTTGACTTGATCCCGAAAGGGTACGTAGGCAGCCTCTCTCTGGGGTTCAGTCACACCAAAACAAAAATCCAAATTTCCCCCAAAAGATGAAACTGGGACAGATGATATAATGGTTCGACCATGAATCCGCCGAAGTGGTTCCAAAGTTGTAGCTCCGCCCAAAATCCTTTTTACCCCAAAACCTTGTCCAAGTCCTTCCGATCAATTGACAAAGGCATGGAAGTGGCAAACGTCATTGTTGGAATCTGATACAATTCAAATTGAGAGAAATAAAATGAGAGAGTCTTATCGGTGAAAACCTTCGGGCACCATAAGACGATGGTAAGTAGAGAAACTAAAAATGAGAGAGTCCGCTTAGTGAAAACTCGCAAAGAGCACTATCGGGCGACGGTGAGAAGAGAAATGAGAGAGGTCGATTGGCGAAAACCCGCAAAGGGCGCTGTCGGCTGAAAAGAAGACATCTCATCACTGAAAGAGTCCTGGCAAGGTTCCCTGGTTTTGAAATGCGGAACAATGGAAGCTGGAAAGTTTGTGTGGGTCGGGCGTCCAGTCCAAGAAGCATGTCATGTTCATTTGAAGCAAGCATGCACCCAGATGAGTCTTCTTTTCCCCCGAAAGGTACGCTTCTCTTTAAACTCA
>NW_017672802.1:83925-85668 GCF_001879085.1 Nicotiana attenuata | reverse complement strand
ATGAAAATCCCAAAAGAAAAACAAATCATGGTAGCATAGGATCCCATTCCTTAAATATCCCGGCCAAAAACCGAGGATCTCCCGGCCAAAAAAACGTGGAGCTTTTTCTTTCCAAATCCCGGCCAAAAAATCGAGGATCTCCCGGCCAAAGAACCGTGGAGCTTTTTCTTTCCAAATCCCGGCCAAAAAAAAAACCGAGGATCTCCCGGCCAAAAAATTGCGGAGCTTTTTCATTCCAAATCCCGGCCAAAAAACCAAGGTATGGCCGTCCAAAAAACCGTGGAGCTTTTCTTTCCAAATCCCGGCCAAAAAACCGAGGATCTCCCGGCCAAAAAACCGTGGAGCTTTTTCTTTCCAAATCCCGGCCAAAAAACCGAGGATCTCCCGGCCAAAAAATCGTGGAGCTTTTCTTTCCAAATCTCGGCCAAAAAACCGTGGAGCTTTTTCTTTCCAAATCCCGGCCAAAAAATCGAGGATCTCCCGGCCAAAAAACCGTGGAGCTTTTTCTTTCCAAATCCCGGCCAAAAAAAAAACCGAGGATCTCCCGGCCAAAAAATCGTGGAGCTTTTTCTTTCCAAATCCCGGCCAAAAAACCGAAGATCTCTCTGCACATTCCTGATTTGATTGCTTAGATATGTGTCACAACTAACTCACGAAATTTTCCTAGTGAAAACTGGGGCAGAAAATTTCGTTCGTTTGTTTGTTTTGGTATCTTAAGCAGGTCAACCTCAAGACGCAATGTGTGAAATGATCAATGGAATGAATATCAATCCAGAATCAAGAAAAGAAGAAAAGAACAAAAAGAGATGAACTCAAATGTGAAGCAAGCAATGGCGCGGATTGCTCAAAATCTTATTGTAGTCACAAGCTCCGCTGATCCTATTTTGTCCTAATGCTGCGTGAAGAAGTAAATACCTACAACTTGCGAGCATCAAGATTTAGATCGAAGTCCACAGCAAATCAGCTAAGACTCAAGATCAAGTTTCAAGAGAATTGTTGATAGGAATCTTGTAACTCATAGTTGATAGGCATAGTTAGCTTAGCTTTGATTTTCCTTTTAGTGTAATAAGGAGGTCAGCAAGCAGTAGCAGCAGCAACAACAGTGAAACCACAGCTCCTGGTAGTCCCAGCTACCAAACACTCCCGAACTACACTGACCTGATTCCTTTTTAGCCAAGGATATGTAGGCAACCTCAGAAGTAGGGTGCGGTCAACTCTTTCAAAATGCTTCACACGGAATACGCGAACGGGCAAAAATCGCTCATTTCCGCTCACTTGTCTTTGCACGAAAACTCTTCGTGTTTCCGGGCAAAGAAGGGCAGCTGTGAGCACGTGATTTTTGCCACGCTTAAATTACTCCTACAGAATTCATTTGAATTAGAATTTTTCTTTTAGTATGTGAATTTTTAGAATTTAATTGCATGATTTTGTGATTGTTTGCATTTTTGTGTGCATTTTAATTTAACATAAATTCATAAAAAATACAAAAATACGCATTGCATTTGCATTTAGGATTTAATTTTATATATTTTAGATTAATTAGTAATTAGGGTTTTACAAAAATACAAAAATCACAAAAATTGATTTATTCGCTTTGTTTAATTTTAGCTTTGAATTTTGTTCAGTTTTCATTTAAATTGGTATTTAATTAATTTGTGTTGGTTATTAATTAGAGCTTAATATAGTTGGGTAGGTTAATTTAGTTTTTAGAGTTAATTTAGATTTTTAGTTTTAATTTGAAAA
>NW_017672802.1:18215-83796 GCF_001879085.1 Nicotiana attenuata | reverse complement strand
AAAAAAAATCACAAAAATAGTTTAATTTGCATTTTAATTTCGATTTTGAGTAGTTTTTCCTTTTAATTTGTTGGTTAATTACTTTTAATAATTTTTATTTAGGTTTAGTTAGTGTTTTTCAGGTTAATTTGGTTTTTAGGATTTAACTTTGATTTAGTTTAATTTTTTTTAAAAAAAAAGAGAAGAAAAGGAATTAAAATAGAAATAGGAGGAAATTGGAAAAGGGAAAAGAATTAGAATCAGATTCTGGGCCAGTCTCATATCAGTTAAGCTAGGCCCAGTCCGTTTTCCCTTGTAACCCGTTAAGACAAGCCCAATCCTCCCCTAACCCGCCGGTTCGACTCGCCCCAATCGCCCAATTCATAACATAAAGCCCTAATCTCCCAACTCAGACGCGTACTATTCTTCTTCTCCGAAGAACACGCGAACCAAGCCCCAAATTCCGTCCAAATTCAGGCGAGTGAGTCCCAAATCCCTAACCCACGCGTTCCCCCCATCCCTCCTCTCATTGTTCTAACGGTTTCTGACGCGAGATTCCCTTCCCCTCTCACTCGATCGATTTAGATGTATCTCACAATTGGAAAGTTCTAGAGGCGGATTCGCTGGATGAGTGTGAGGCATTGGATTGAGTTCATTCAATCTGAGCCCTACATTCATCAAGGGATTCATTTTCAAATAAGGCCAGTTCCGATTTAGAGAGGGGGGGCTGGAGAACAAAAATTTGAAAAAAAAAGTTGAAAGGCTTGGATTATTTTCTGGTTTTTCTGATTCCATTTTCTTCTTTGAAGAGTACTTTCGAAGTTTAAGAGAAACATATATACGAATTTTTATTTTTTGAGTCCGTCTTGGAGTTCCAAAGAGATGAAAAGCTGAATTGAAGTTTAAGTTCGGGTTTACTGTTGTTGTTCTGTTGAATTGCTGCTGAACCTCGCTAGTATTCGAAGGCGAAAGGCGTGTTATTAAGGCTGTAATTATTACCAGAAGTTTGCGACTTCAGGTTTGATTTTCTTTTTCACCATGTAACTCTGTTTTGGCTGTTCTTGAGCTATGAAATGGACTGAAGTTTGAAAAAATGACTGAAATTTGTGTAGTTGTCCTAAGCTCATCTCACTGCTCTGTTTTTTGTTTCCTTTGGTTTGAATTAGCTTCTTCCCTGACTTCATATGTGTGCTAGGGAGTGTTCATATGGTCTTCTAGTTTCAGAATTCATCGAAACGTGTAATCGTGTGTTCGTCCGCCTCTTCTTTCAGTGCCTGGCCATAATTGATTTCTTTTCTGTGTGTAAATGTTTAAGGGTTGATTTCCAAATGGTTTAAAGGTTAACTCTGCTTGTTTTCTTTATCTTAGGCTGTCAAAATTGGTTTGTTTGCTGGTTGACTGAGCTTAAATGGCTCGTGTGTTTGTGAAGTTTTCATGCTGGTTTGTGTATTGGTCGCAAATCAGTCGAGATATGCATAGTTTTCATTAATGCCCTAATGTTAGGAACGTATGACTATCTGGACATTTGAAATAGCTGTTTATGTACCCTCAGTTCCAATGATCTGCTGCACTTCTAGCTAAGATTGGCACCATTGCAGCTGTCACCCTGCTGGAATTAGGCTTAAAAATACATATCTGGTTGTTTGCTGAAATCAGTTTGCTAGTTTTGCTCATGCCTTAATGCTGAAAGTGGATTAACCAGAGAATCACTTGTTTCCATTTCCAGTGGCTCGTTTTCATCTTTGAATAAGATCAGATCATCTTAGCTCTCAAACATTGGTTTTTTTAGTTAGCTGGAGAAACTTGGTAGTGCCATGCTTCTCAGCAGATTCTGTGCAAATTTTTTACTAAAGTTGGATATTCGGATGTCTTTCGTGCTTGATTCCTTTGTTATGCAAACTTTTGAGTTTTGAAATTCATCTGAGTCGAGTATGGTCATTGGGTTTGACTTTTAACGTTTTACATAGTTGTTACAATGTCATGGTTATCGTCCAGCACTATTTTCAATAGTGATTTCTGTGTTGGCCAAGTTTCTTTCAGTGAATATATGCATGGACTACTCATGAACAAAACTCATTTTGTTGATTCACCATGTTGGTAGGATCTGTTAGTTGTCCTGTGTTTCAATGGTTAAAGGGTTGTCACGCATAGCTACAGATCTGGATAATCATGTCCTTTCTTCCTCTTTCTAACTCTTTTTTTTGTGGATTTAGTATGATAAAAGCCAAGGCTTAATTAGCTTAATGAGTGTTGAAGAGATAACCTAGAGGGGATTGACTTGGAACCGTTTCGATTGAGCTTTCTGAGGTAGTAATTAGATTTCTACATATTTTGTGGCCCATTGTTGCTCAGATCTGGTTAGTTTGATATGAAAGATCAAGCTGATTAAATTTCGTGATTGTTGATTGATGCTCAAAACCTGATTCTCCCATTCGTAGAGTTTTCTTGTATAAAATGTTCTAACTCTCTTTTAAGTATCCAACAGTTCATGTTTTGATCAAAGTGACATAATTCGTTTCTTGTGATGTTCATGAGTCTGTTTCCATTATCTGGTTTTGAACTTAACAATTGGAGCATAGAGATTGAATTTGAGGCGTGCTATTAGGCCCAAGACTGCCATAAATCAAAAACCCTTCAAAATTACATAGGAATATGGGAAATTAATTCACAAATATAAATTTGGGTTTCAAATTAGGTGGCGGGTTCAAATTAAGAGGGTCTTCCCTTTTGTTTGAATTCGGACTTGAACTTGAGGTCCGGATTTATAAATGCGAATTAATTAGGCCCGATTAGAGACAAAAAATAAGTAGAAAATCATAGTTGCTTTAGGATTTGCCCTTTTAAATAAAAACGAGATGAGCCTCGCCAAATAAAAATGCATAAATTGCGGGGCCCTCATTAATTGCTTTATTAAAGATATTTTAGAAATTCGGGACGTGCCATTTAGTGAATTTTCATGGCCTCCCGCAAAGTTAACAAGACGCTAGCCGCTTTAGGCGCGTTTTAATAATATTACTTTCCTAAACTCGTGTGTGCATTTCATGCAACCCAAATCCAAATCCCAAAACGTTGAATAAGAGGTGTTGAGGATCCGGGTGCATTTCATGTGACGTGATCCAAAAACGCGCTCTTAAACGGCGTTCACTTTCATAAAAAAAAACTAATTAAAAGCGATTAAACAAATTTATAAAATTGCATTATAGGATGACATGTATAAAAATCAGGTTTTAGCCATTATAATAATTTAAGCGATCGTGCTAGAACCATGGGATCCGGGGGTGCCTCATACCTTCCCTCGGGTCAACAGAATTCCTTATTCAGAATTTCTGGTTCGCAGACTCCAATTGGGAAGTCGAAATTTTTCCTCGATTTGGGATTTAAGTTAAACCGGTGACTTGGGACACCAAAAGCCAATCCTTTCCCAAGTGACGACTCTAAAAATAAATAAATAATCCCATTTCGAATAATGTCACTTTAAATGGAAAAACTCCCTTATACATTATCCTTCGGGATAGGTGTGTAAAAAAGGAGGTGTGACAGCAGTGTAATCCCAGGGTATGGCGTTTGAGTAGAACGGGGTCACATCTGTCATCGTGGACGGAATAGGCACCCTTGGAGGTAACATAGTAACTTCAAATGGTGCAGGCGCCTTTGGAATTCCAAACTCGACTTTAATTGGTCCTGGCGCCTTTGCATGAAGCGCTTCGAACTCAAGTGGCATGGACATATTTACCTCATCGCCCTCGGAGGGCTGGATCTGGACAACAATGGGGTTGAGGGTAACTGTCGGCTTCTTCGGTTCATCTCCTTTAGCAATCAATCCAATTGACCCTTTGGGGTACCAATCATCCTCAATTTCGATCATGTGGATGCCTCCACTCTTGTGGTCAGGCAGAGGGTTGTTGCGGACGTTGTGAGCTGGCTCCTTTTCTATGATGACCTTATTATCAATCAAGGTCTGAATCTTGTCTTTCAACGAGCGACACTCATTGATGGTATGGCCTTTCATTCCGGAATGATATGCACAGGTTTTGTTCGGATTAATTCATTGGGAGGGATTTTCTGGAGTTATGGCTGGGATAGGGGTAACGTAACCGGCTGCTTTGAGTCTTTCATATAGTTGGTCAATCGGTTCGGCAATGGCTGTATATTGTCTGGGAGGTCTGCAGTCGAAGTTTTGTCTGGGCCTAGGAAAGTTTTGGCGAGTGGGTGGTGATTGGTAGTGAGAAGGTTGGGCATTATAGGCTTGGTATACAGGTGCGGGTTGGGAATATCTTAGTGAAGTGGGTTGATATGTAGGTGGCGGAGATGATTGGTAGGTGAGTGGTGGAATTTGGTATGCGGGCGGGGGTGCTTGGTAATTCAGGGAAGGCTGATATGTAAGTGGAATTGTGGGATATGTTTGGTATTTCATAGGGGATTTAGTTCTTTGCGCAACCATTACGGAGTTCAAATCCTTCTTCTTTGATGTGCCACGTGACTGTAAAGCCTTGTTGGTGACCTGTAATGCTTCGAGATTAGTGACCATACCATTTTTGATACCTTCTTCAATTCTTTCTCTCAACTTGATGATGTCGGAGAATTTCTGACCTTCTATCAGCAACAGCCTTTCATAGTATTGTGGATCCAGTGCCCGGACAAAGAACCTGTTCATCTGCTCTTCTTCTAAGGCCGGCCTGACCTTAGCAGCTTCTGACCTCCAACGAGTAGCATACTCGCGGAACTTTTCGGTGGGTTTCTTCTTTAAATTCTGGATATAAAACACATCTGGTGCGTTCTCTGTGTTGAACCTGAATCGGTCCATAAAGTCGGATGCCATGCTTACCCAGCTTGTCCACTTCTTTGAATGCTGGCTGATGTACCAAGATAAGGCATCCCCTTTCAGACTCCTCATGAACAACTTCATGCGGATTTTCTTATCCCTTCCAACTCCTACCAGCTTATCACAATACATTCTCAGATGGACCCTGGGATCACCTGTACCGTCGAACATCTCGAACTTGGGAGGTTTGTACCCCTCTGGGAGTTCGACTTCCGGGTGAAAGCAAAGATCTTCGTAGTTCAGCCCCTCAACGCCTTTGCTACCTTCGACACCCTGAATCCGGCTAGTTAAATTCTTGAGTTCTGCGGCCAAATTCCTGATAAAGGAGTCTTTGTCGTCTGTTTCAGATGCACTTGAGATTGGTTGGGTATAGTGGGGTATAGTGTTCACAAAGATAGGAGTGTTGTGGAGATGGTCGTTTGTAGTGTTTGGCGGTTCGGGAATAAGCAGTGGAGTATTATTGCATGTGTAGCAGGTTTGAGTGTGAGTGGGTTGTATTGGTGGTTGTGGGGTGTTTTGTGGAGGTACGGTGTTCTAGGTGTTAACATCAGGAGCAACAAGAGTGAATGATAGGCTTGCCAAGTTCCGAACCTGGTCCAATTCTTCCTGGAATTTCAGCAATTTCTGCTTAAGATGAGCAGCAGTTCCCTTAGCAATTGGGGTACCCTGAGAAGTTTCCTCCTTTTCGATCTCCTTTCTAGCACTTGCGTCTCCCATTTTGCCTCGGAGGAGGAGGAGGTGGAGGGCCCTTGGATCTTGTAGAGTATGCTGATGGTGCTACAATGCACGAACTAACCTTCGGGGAGGGGAATAAAAAATAAAAGAAAAACACAAGGTAAAAAGTTAGTGCGGGTTCTGAGAAAAGAATATTGCAATATTCAAAACACATTGTGCAAGAATATAAGTTGTGTCCTAATTTGGGTGCCTCGTTGTGCCCGAGGTTGGCCTAGCGACAAATTAACTTTGGAGAACTTATAATGCTAAATGTCTCATTTCATTGATAAAAATAAGACGAGTCTCAAAACAACTTAAAATAACGGGAAATGAAAATACTACTAATGGCCAATGGCCTTATTACATCACGAAAGCAGGAAATAAAAGATCCTAACTACTTGGTCCCAGAAATACCTTCCCCAGATTCGATATTCTTGCCTCCCTCGTACAGCCGCACCAGCTCGCGCAGTCCTAGCAACAAGTAGGCTCGGGCCAGATGTCCGCCTGTATTTCCCTCAGCGTTCTGGAAATCTTCGATCCTTTTCAAGAATTTTCCTTCCAGCTCCACTAGACCTCGTTCCAGATACCCTAGCCGCTTGTTGGCGTTGACAGCCATATCCTTCCACTCGTCGATCAACTTCTGATGAGCTTCCTGTATCTCCCGATCCTCATTTTCGCATTCCCGAATTCTTTTGCGTAATTGATTGTACTTAGCTTGCGCTTCAGCGTGCTCGTCAATAATTCTGTGACCTCGAACGAACCCGGGCTGACCCATGCCATTATCTTTCAACCAACCCGAATGGTACAACACACAACCGGCGTGATACCTGTCTGGCTCAATGGGTTCTTTCCCAAAAATAATTTTGCAATGCACAAATGCTGAGCTTGGCACATGTGGGGGCTATCGTCGTCCTGGAAATTGGCCCTTAGGTGACTCGTTTTATCGACCCTTGGTATGATTTGTTTTCTTCCAGCTTGCCTCATAGCTCGGAGAGGAACGTAAGGATAAGTCCCTCTCAAACCAATCAGAATGAGAAATGGCGCATCTCGGGATCGATCAATGAATTCATCCATGGGGAACCACTCAAACATCCATTGCACCTGGTCTTCTTTTAGATTTTTGAACAATTCTACCCATCCTCTGGCGTCCTCTGGTCGGGCGAACATGTTAGGCATGAAGTTCATTCGCTTTGGGTGGTGAAAAGCGATATGATCGTCCCGGTCTCTGCGTATAATTTCCTGCCGGTAATCACCTTTCTGAAGGTGTTCCAAAAGCCAGAGTTGAAGTAACAGATTACAACCTTCAAAGTGTTTGGCCCCTTGCTGACACTTTTCCAAGGCTCGATATATCTCGGCGACAATCATGGGCACTATGCTGAAAGACTGCCCGTCAATTCCCTCTATTAAGGTCTTGGTTACCATGGCTAGGAAAGATTATCATCCCCAGAAAACAGAACATGAAGACAAAAACCCTTCTGTGGGTATGCCATAAAGAGGTAAGTGCAAATTCGTCGATGTAGGTGTGGTAGGACTTGCTATGGCCATACCTCTCGTACAAGTAGTCAAATGGTATGTAGGATTCTTTCAGACAAGTCAAATCTGGGTTTTTCTTGAGTCCCATCATTTTGAGAAAACCCCTACCTTTGCGATTTTCCAGCATAAGCAGACCCGGAGTCTCCCAAGGAATACCAGCTAGACCCCCTATTTCTTCAAGTAAAGGGGTCATCTCAAGGTCCCCGAAGCGAAATACTGACCGATCACTATCCCAAAATACGATTTTGTTGTCAGGCCGGATTTCTAGAAGTGAAGGTAGATTTCCCAAGTACTTGCGGACAAGAGTCCGATCACTGGCATGAAGGTCCTCCCACCAGCTTAGCAGCCTTGGGTGAATGTTGGTTACCATACCGAATCTGGGAACTTCGTGCCTCATTTTCTGCAAAACAAAGCGTTAGACCCTTATCCCGCCAGACTCGACTATTTAAATCAACAATTAGCATAATAGGCATTTAGTTCTCCAAATAAATGCACAGAACATGGAGGCGTCCGTTTGGGTTTCAGGGAAACCCGATGGACTTTGGACTAGGCTATCTTAATGAGTCATTATGCGGACAACATAACTGACTCGGCTAGGTTTGACCATGATGCATGAACAGTTTTAACGGAGTAAGGTTTCTACTTTTGAAGTGCTAGACTGGTACCCTTGAGAAGACAACTCAAGAGGGAAAGGCGCGGAACTGTCGACTACACCGTTGATCGACCGGTTTTACCGCAAATATGCCTTTGCCACATTTAGGGGGTGGTAATATCGGAAGAGCGCAACCACTCATTATAAGCGTTGCTATAGGATTTGTTTTGGCACAAGTGGAGTATGATGTTGAAGATGCAATTTACAAGAATGAAACAGATTGACATGTATTTTCACGTACATAAAATAAATGATTACAATAAATGCTCGAAATTACAACGGCATTGAAATAATAAAGCAGTAAGGAAAGCAGTTAAATGAAAGGAAAGACATGAAGAGCCAAGTTAGTTTTTCATGATGAAATAATTAAAAGGCAAGAAATAAATGTAATTAAAGAAATAATGAAGTCACAAATAACATGTAATGGTAAAAAGCCTAAAGAAATCCCCAGCAGAGTCGCCATGCTGTCGACGCCCCCTCTTTCCTTTATCACGGACGGGCTATCTGAAAATCGGGTATACGACATTATGGGAGGACAACTCTTATTCCCTTGCGAGAATTGGGTTTGGAATTTTTGAGAGTCGCCACCTAATGATTATAGTGCATTAGGACACTTTTAAAGAGAGAAGAAATTGAGAAGAGAAACTAGAGTTTGGGTAAGGGCTTAGAGATTATCTCGAGGGAAGGTGTTAGGCACCCCTCAAGATCCACTAGTGTGGTTCCCGGCCATGCTATAATTGTGACTTTAAGAAGGTAGAAGAAACAAATAAAGTTTGCACATAATGATTACAAATAAGTTTAAAGCTTTAAAAAGGAAGAAAGGGATGGACGGTTTTTAGAAAAAAAAAAGGAATTAATTAAAGGAAACGGAATTAGAAGAAAACATTGTAAGTAAAAGAAAAGAAAAGGGGGTCCTAGGTTTATACATAATATGGATCACATCAATGCAATACCCGCCGTACACTCCTCAGAAGAGGGGTCGCACGTGATATTAGCGCCACGGTCATCATATCCATATTTTACCCTTCTCACCCCGTTAAGGTATTAAAGCGCGTTTAGTCTCGTTTACTTATTTCATGCTAGTACCCGTCCCAACCTATCAGTCCCGGGGTATTAGGACTTCTAATCCTAAAAAGGAAGAAAGGGATGGGGACTTTATGGAGTTTAAAGGATAAAATTCTAGTTCGTCATTCCAAAAAAATAACAAATAGGAGGAAGAATAAACAGATAAGCAAGGCTCAAATAAACCCCTTAAATCAGAAAAACATATAGTTTAACATGCCTTGGAAAATACTGATTTGGTCTTAGATTAAAATTAAGCAGCGAGCGGACTGGTTCAACACATATATTTAGACAGAAAGTCTGCATTAGACAACTCGGATACAATTGTTAGAGATTAAGGCATTTAACGCGAGTTGTTTTAAGAAGGCACTGATTTTAGAAGATAACTAATGCAGAAGAGTTTGGAAAGAAAAGACAGGCTGCAGACTTAGAAAAGTGTTTAGAAATGAATTTCAAAAAGGATCAGCGGACCGACCAGTTATAAACACAAAAAAGAGTAGTTATTAAAAAAAATTCAGAAGAGACAGAACTATCTAAAAAAAGAGTGAGATGCAGAACTGATTTAAACAACGAGTTCAGGAATCGAGTTGGAAAAAATATGTTTAGGCAGAACATTAGAGAAGCTGTTTCAGAAAAAGATATGCAAATTTGAAGAACTCGATTTTTCACGACAAATGTACATTGATTGAAAAGAGTTTTATCAAAAGTTAAAGTTTTTGAAAAGCGTTACTGAATTAGGCGTTTAAGAACCAGTTAACCAGTTATTACTGCTTTGAACGAGTCAAGCGAGTTTGATGCAAAATCCTATAGGCATGATATCTATATTATTGATTTTCAGAACTTGTTAATGAACTCGTGAAAAGATGCTTGTTTAATTAATCCTAAAGTTTGCCTAATGAATATGCATATCCTGTAGGCATGATATGTATAAATAAATTTTTTTTCAGAAAGTTTAAACTCCTATAGGCAGGATCTCTAGATGCGTAATTACAGAACATGAGTGTTAAATCCTATAGATATGCTTTCTAGGTGATTTGCAGTAAAGTTAAGCGTTAAATCCTATAGGCATGGTCTCTATGTGATTGAATCAGTATTAAAGGACCCTATAGGCAGGATTTCTAGTTTGATTAAAAGTAAAATCCTAAATCATGATTTCTACCCTTTTGATGCAAGAAAGTAAAGACCCCTCCCACACCCTTTTACTATACTCCCCGAGTTTCATACAAGTTATTACAATGCCAGAAAAATATAGAAAATACATCAAAAGACAACAGCTAGATCCGAGATGCCTAATTCAACCTTAATGTCCAATAACATGTATTTAACCAATTCCGGGATCCAGATTTCCAAAGCCTTATCTTTATCCAAGGTGTTTCAAAGTTCCAAGGAATCTCAGGGATTCCAGGCATTGCTTACACCCAGGATACCATTAGAATTAGAATAGTGCAGTGCGGAAGAGCCAGCTCTCAGGCATCCAAGTTTAGAGGGAGCTCAGGGGTCCCAAAGCATGGCTTGCAAGAGAGGGGCAGAACTTATAGTTAAGAGTAAGCGCAAAGTGAAAGGGGGATTGGGGAGCCATGACAAATGGAGGTCATGCCTAGCCACTAGGTAGGCTGGCACACCCCTGACCACTTGTTTGGTTAAACAAGTTAGGAGCAGACCCTTGAAGGTCAGACCAAGGTCTAGATAGTAATTAGGACACTATCAGACCCAAGTCCAAGGCTCAGACACATAAAAGGGGAAAAGGAGTGGGAATTGATTGAGTTAGGGATTCAAAGAACCCAGTTCAAAATTATAGACAGCAATATTAGAGTGCTGTCATGCCCTGAACCATAACTCACATACAAAGGGTAAAGGGTAAGGAGATTCACATAGGAACAATAATGACAAAGTTGTAGAAAAACAGTAAAAGAAAGCATAACAGAACTAGGATGTGAAACACATAGTGGAGGAGCAGTATTTAAACTAAGATGGACATACCAGTTGCAAAGTAAGAGAATAGCAGAGTAACCACAGTAAGCAAGCAGCAGAAACAACTCAGGTTTTCAGCAGAACACTTGAAGATTCAAGGAGAGCTTAAAGGGTATTTCAGAAAGCAAAGAGGGGAAGTACACAGAACTGGTCTGTGTATTTGAGAGAAGAAGGGAGTAGAAAGCAGATTGCCTATTATTGCTTGATTGTTACTTACTCGTTGTTCTCCTTTCTTTTTTTTTTTTGAAAAGGGGAGGGCTGAGCCCTTTATATAGTTTTGAAAACAGGTGAGGCAGGCACAAAGGTATAAACATAGAAACTAATCAAATTAATATCAATTAGGGTAGCAAAAACTCCTTTAATTAAGGGTCTAGTTCAGACGACTAAGAAGGAAGAGAGAATCAGTTTATTAAGGCTAAATTAAGGTAAAGAGACCATATGGTGCACAAATAAGGTCACATACACAATTGGATATTTAAGGAAAGAGGGCACAGTAGTAAGAATAAGGTAAAAATTTAAAAATCAATCAAAGGATCTCGGCTCCAGTTGTAAATCACAAAGATACTGAGATAATTAAGAAAGTAAATAATTCAAACGTTAGTACAAAATCACAGAAGATACATGATCAATTATTTAAAGAAAACATCAGTAAGGTAAAAGAGGTTCAATCAAGAGAAATTAGTGACGAATTTCTTAGCCTGATTAAAGGAATTTCAAAAATAAAACTTTGAAAGGGAAGCTTATATATAAGCATGCAGTTCAAAACAAAGAAGAACAATGAGAGTTATTTCCATAATCACAGGCAAATAAGTTCACAAGTTCGATTACAGACTCGTCATGAGTCTGTAAACCTAGGGTTTCAAAGTGAAACCCTAGTGTCTTTCACTTCAAAGAAAAGAAAACCCCCCAAATCCTAGGGTTTCACATGGAGTCGGAGGTGAGGGAATCGTTCAAAGTCACAGAGATAGGCAGATATGCACAAACAGAAGTAAGAGGAAATTACGAGTTTTAAGACGAGGGTAGGCAAGAGCATGATCAACAGAACTCAGAAACAAAATCAAAGCATGAGCTTAAACACATAAGCAAAAGAGAGTCAATAACCTAGGCTAACATATAAACAAAAGAGGTAAAAGAATCTCCGTAAAAGATCCAGTAAGAAACACAAGAGCATTCTCGAACATAACAAGGAATAAAACAAAGAGCATGAACACACATAAAAAGAGTAAAAGAATCAGAAACATTTAGAAACCATTTTCAGAAAACCCTAAAAATAGGATTCGAACAGTTTTGAAAATGGAAAATTGGGGAAAACTCTAGAATGGCTCACACAGCATAGATCTAGCATAGATCTAGACGAATAAGCGAAAAAGGAACCTCGATTAGGCTAGGGTTTCTGAGAACCCAAAAGGACGAGAAGCCTTGGAAGCCTCGAGAATGGTTCTGAGCTAGCAAGGTCGAATCCAGGCTCGAGAGGCTGAGATACGCCGGAGCAAAGCCGGAAACGGCCAAAGAAACTCGAACCGGCCAGGGTCTGGATGAAGACCTTCGAGGTCTAGCCTCGAATCTTCAATGAGCAAGCGTGTGAGAGCAGGAGATGGTGGGTAGAGGTTGTCCATGGCTAGATTAGCCCTGGATTCTGGAGGTAGGTGGATATTAGTGTTTCAGAGGTCGAGAGGGTTCGAGAGAGACGAGAGGAACCAGAGGCGGCGGATTTGGAGAATGGGGATAGGGTTAGGGTCGTTTGGGAATTAAAATGGTAAGAAGGAAATGTGGCCGTTGATCATTTTGATCAACGGCCTGGATCAAAAGGGAGCCGGGCGGGTAAAAATAAACGGGTCGTGGGTCGGGTTAATT
This sequence comes from Nicotiana attenuata, assembly GCF_001879085.1. Classification (NCBI taxonomy): domain Eukaryota; kingdom Viridiplantae; phylum Streptophyta; class Magnoliopsida; order Solanales; family Solanaceae; genus Nicotiana; species Nicotiana attenuata. The sequence goes on along the minus strand of NW_017672802.1, from coordinate 71,209 downwards.
AAGAAATTGGGTAGGGAATTTTGGGTCTGATTTGGGCTTAAGGTTGAGGTTAATTTCGGGCTAAAATTGAAATGCAAAGGGCTAACTCTTAAATAGCCACTTTTTCCTTGTTTTAATTTATAAAAATAGCAAAATAATTTCTGGAAATAAATCAAATGTGATAAAATGATTAATGATACATAATTATCAAATTAAAAATACTGGAGTCAATTTTATAAATATAATTACAATTGAATCTTTAAAGAGGCTAGTATTGCAATTATGTGCAATTTAGTTTTAAAAATACCAAATGAATTTGTAAAAATATGCAAAAATCATGTTAGCTATGTTTTGATGTAAATATGAGAATAAAATAAATTTTTCACCAAAATGACAAATTTTGGGAATAATTATTGGATTTTATGGTATAAACATAGGCAATAAATTGATTTAAGAATCATTAAAAAATATCAAAACTCATGGGTGTGCTTATATATGCACAAATATGATATTTTGGAAGTATTTTGGGTACGAAAAATACATAGAAAAAAATTGGGTATCAACAGCTTCTAGGGGGAGGGATGTTACATCTCGCATTTTCATACCTTAAAAGTTTCGTCTTCAGTAAGTCAACGTAGACTCAGGAATAAGATTATCTTGAAGTTAACGTATTTACGCTATTTATAACAAGCGAGAAGTAAGTGTCATGAAGGATAAAGGGTATACGAATTAAAGAAAACGAGTTTCGTTGAAAATGGCCAATTTGAGATAAAATACGGGTCGAGTGGTGTCTCAAGCGATAATACCCGATAATTATAAACTAGCACAATGCAAGGTACCATATGAACATGGTAGTATAAGGTATAAAGTATATACAAAGTATATTAAAAAAAAGTAGAATTTTAAGTAATTTGAGGCAAATTTTAAATTATGCAGGTAATTGATTAATTATCGAATAGTAGAACATTATCTAGTTAATTATTAGATTATAAAATGATACGTGGAAGCAAGGAAAGCGTATGACTAGTTAGTCATATAGGATAGTGGCATCAACGTGTATAACTTTCAAATGACCAAAGATATGTATCAAGATTTGGTCCCTTTTAATTACATCTCCTTTAAGAGATGGATAACACTTTAGACAACAACAAAACCAAGTCTTGCCTCTTGTTGATTTTTGATAAAAGAAATTAAGGGAAATAACTGGGAAAGATGGCAAGAAGATAAAAGAGTATATTGGAATAGATGTAAAAGGAACTAAAGCAGAAAATTCTATATTATTTTGCTGTATTTGGACTACAATTTATAAGAGGAATACTAACTTAAAAGACCTAAAAATTAGCACAAAATCTGCTGAAAATAACAAACTCCTAGAGACTAGTTCACTCCTAAAGACTAGTTCAAAATTATTTCAAATTCAAACTAAATTACTGCAGTAAATAACTCTTAAGCAGAAACAGTAAAATAATTTTACTGAGAGCAGCTTCTAAAGCATATTTCTAACACTCCTCCTTGCTTTTGAAGCTGCAAATTCTAAATTTGTGCCTTGTAAACCTTTAACTGGAAGCGACTTTGTACGTAAATCTGCCAACTGATCTTTGGACTTGCAGTGAATCGAGTTCACTTTTGTATTGTGCTGCATCTCATGATTGTCAATGAAATAAGTTGGCTCGTTTTTCAGCTTCACTTGAATCTTGCCTTGAGACTTGTCAACTTTCTTCCAGATTTGCATTTTCTGAAATATTGACAATTTTTTCCTTACCTCATTTTCACATATGTCCTTAATTGGAGGATTATCTGCACTTTGTAGATTCTTTTGGCTCCATTCTTCATCTTCGGTTGGATCAAATGAGAAGTTTTTACCTCTCATTTTAACCCTTAAAATCTCATGTCCAGTTGCATCATAAATGAAATAATATTTATCCTCAAAGGATACTTTAAATCCTTTTTCCATTAATTGTCCAACACTTAATAAATTTTGATCAATATTAGGAATATAAAGAACATCTAAAATTTTCTTAGTACCTGAATTTGTTGGGATTGCAACAGTTCCTTTTCCCTTAGCAAGAATATAATTACCATTCCTAATTCTGACTTTCTTATTTCCCATAGACGTGAACTCTTTGAAAAGATTTCTGTCATATGTCATGTGGTTTGTACAACCACTATTAATCAACCAAAAATCAGATTTCTTGATTGAAAGAATAGTTGTCACAAACAAGTGATCTTCTTCTATTCATTGGCGACTTGGGCATCTGCTTCATGCTTTTGATATTTGCCTTTGCAAATTACAGCTTCATGACCAAGTTGGTTGCAAATTTTGTACTTTGCATCTGGCCTCTTCTAACATTTGAACGGTGGATGACCGTTTTTGCCACAGTGCTGACAAGGTGGGTAATTTTTCTTTGCATTATTGCCCTTGCTTTGAGTTCTGTGGTTGGCTGCCAAGGCTCCTTCAACCATACCAGCTTGCCTCATAAGCCTCATTTGCTCTTGTGCCTGCAATGTATTTAACAATTCTGCCAAGGTAAACTTGGATAGATCCTTTGTATTTTCCAAGGTAGTTATGGATACTTCATATTTTTCAGGCACAGTAACAAGAATTTTTTCAACAATTCTTGAATCTTTAAATTTAGTATCAAGCGATCTTACCTTGTTAACAATGCCAAGCAACCCATCTGAGTATTCTTTGACAGTCTCAAATTCCTTCATTTTCTGCAACTCGAATTCCTTTATTAAATTCAACACCTTCATGCCTCGTATTCTTTCATCTCTTGTATATTCTCCCTTCAGATAATCCCAGATTTCTTTTGCTGATTTGAGAGCCATAACTCTCGTGAAATTGCTGCAGACACACCAACGAACAAAGTTGCTTTCGCCTTTGATTTTCTGGTTTTCTTTTGCTTGTGACTCTTGATCAGGGCCACCGTGGGATTTTTATGCAGCGTAAGAACATCATAATCCTCTTCCACGGCCTCCGAAAGATCTAAAGCCTCCAAGTAAGTCTCCATTCTCACTGTCCATAATTGGTAATTTTCACCATCAAAGACTGGAGGAGCTAATTGAGAAAAACTCATTTCAGTCTCCATCTCACTCAAGAAAAGATTTACTTAGGTCCCTTAAGAAAATGGCTCTTGATACCAATTGTTGGTTCTTGATAAGAGAAATTAAGGGAAATAACTGGGGAAGATGGCAAGAAAATAAAAGAGTATACTAGAATAGATGTAAAAGGAACTGAAGCTGAAAATTCTATGTTATTTTACTACATTTGGACTACAATTTATAAGAGGAATACTAACTTAAAAGACCTAAAAATCAGCACAAAATCTGCTGAAAATAACAAACTCCTAAAGACTAGTTCACTCCTAAAGACTAGTTCTAAATTATTTCAAATTCAAACTAAATTACTGCAGTAACTAACTCTTAAGATGAAACAGTAAAATAATTTTACTGAGAACAGCTTCTAAAGCATATTTCTAACACTTCTCCTTGCTTTTCAAGCTGCAAATTTTGAATTTATGCCTTGTAAACCTTTAATTGGAAGCGACTTTGTACGCAAATCTGCCAACTGATCTTTGGACTTGGAGTGAATGGAGTTCACTTCTGCATTTTGCTGCATCTCATGATTGTCAATGAAATAAGTTGGCTCGTTTTTCAGCTTCACTTGAATCTTGCCTTGAGACTTGTCAACTTTCTTCCAGATTTGCATTTTCTGAAATATTGACAACTTTTTCCTTACCTCATTTTCACATATGTCCTTAATTGGAGGATTATCTGCACTTTGTAGATTCTTTTGGCTCCATTCTTCATCTTCGATTGGATCAAATGAGAAGTTTTTACCTCTCATTTTAACCCTTAAAATCTCATGTCCAATTGCATCATAAATGAAATAATATTTATCTTCAAAGGATACTTTAAATTCTTTTTCCATTAGTTGTCCAACACTTAATGAATTTTGATCAATATTAGGAACATAAAGAACATCTGAAATTTTCTTAGTACCCGAATTTGTTGGGATTGCAACAGTTCCTTTTCCCTTAGCAAGAATATAATTACCATTCCTAATTCTGACTTTCTTATTTCCCATAGACGTGAACTCTTTGAAAAGATTTCTGTCATATGTCATGTGGTTTGTACAACCACTATTAATCAACCAAAAATCAGATTTCTTGATTGAAAGAATAGTTGCCACAAACAAGTGATCTTCTTCTCTTCATTGGCGACTTGGGCATCTGCTTCATGCTTTTGATATTTGCCTTTGCAAATTACAGCTTCATGACCAAGTTGGTTGCAAATTTTGTACTTTGCATCTGGCCAATTCTAATATTTGAACGGTGGATGACCGTTTTTGCCACAGTGCTGACAAGGTGGGTAATTTTTCTTTGCATTATTACCCTTGCTTTGAGTTCTGTGGTTGGCTGCCAAGGCTCCTTCAACCATACCATCTTGCCTCATAAGCCTCCTTTGCTCTTGTGCCTGCAATGTATTTAACAATTCTGCCAAGGTAAACTTGGATAGATCCTTTGTATTTTCCAAGGTAGTTATGGATACTTCATATTTTTCAGGCACAGTAACAAGAATTATTTCAATAATTCTTGAATCTTTAAATTTAGTATCAAGCAATCTTACCTTGTTAACAATGCCAAGCAACCCATCTGAGTATTCTTTGACAGTCTCAAATTCCTTCATTTTCTGCAACTCGAATTCCCTTATTAAATTCAACACCTCCATGCCTCGTATTCTTTCATCTCCTGTATATTCTCCCTTCAGATAATCCCAGATTTTTTTTGTTGATTTGGGAGTCATAACTCTCGTGAAAATTGTTGAAGACACACCAACAAACAAAGTTGCTTCCGCCTTTGATTTTCTAGTTTTCTTTTGCTTGTGACTCTTGATCTGGGCCACCGTGGGATTTTTAGGCAGTAGAAGAACATCATAATCCTCTTCCATGACCTCCCAAAGATCTAAAGCCTCCAAGTAAGTCTCTATTCTCACTGCCCATAATTGGTAATTTTCACCATCAAAGACCGGAGGAGCCAATTGAGAGAAACTCATTTCAGTCTCCATCTCACTCAAGAAAAGATTTACTTAGGTCCCTTAAGAAAATGGCTCTTGATACCAATTGTTGGTTCTTGATAAAAGAAATTAAGGGAAATAACTAAGGCTGTATGGTGGTCCGGGCCCGGGCCTAAATGGGCCAAACGGGCCGGGCTTAACGGGCCCGGGCTTAGCGGGCCTGGACTCTGGCGGTCTCGGGCCTCACGGTCCCGGGCTTCGTGGGCTCAACGGGTGGGACCAGCCCATGACGGGCCTAATCCCATGTGGTCCTGGGCTAAACGGGGCCGGGCTCGTGGGCTTAGCGGGCCTAACGGGCTTTTTATTTCCGGGCTTTTTTTTTTTAATTTTTTTTGTTTAAGGCAATTTCTTGTAAACCATATCATGGCTATATAAAAATATATGTAGTATATATGTAGAAATCTAATTATTAAAGTGCTTGACGAAAAAGTAAAATAACAAAACAATAGTAAAATTATATTGCCATGGATAATAAATTAATAACAAAGTACAACATGAAGCATAAATACGTCTAATAATTTTAAAATAACACAAATTGTTGAAAAATCTTAAAGACGAATTCGCGGATAAATACCATCAACACAATACTTTATATGCCTCCTTAAAATGCCCCAGGTACACCCTGAACGAAAATTTAAGACTCTTCCATAGTTCTTGCACTTTAATCTTTGGCCTTCTTCATTTTCTTCAAGCGCTTCATAGTAATGTGAAATAAATAAGCGCACTCTTTCCGAACGAGGCATGATGTAACTTGAAAATTAAGATTGAGACTTGAAGTCTTGAGAGATTGAGAGATTGAGAGAAATTTAGATTGAGAAATGAGTATTGTGTATTGAAATGAAGAAGAGGGAGGGGGTATTTATAGTGTTGGAGAAGGTTAGTTTTGTAAATTGAACAAAATAAAAAAATGGCTATTTGTGCAATATGACTGTTTTTTCTCATTGGGATTTGGGGGTGGGGCCCTCATTTTGAAAAATCTTGTTTTGTAATATATATAGTATACTAGTATAGTATATATATATATATATATATATATATATATATATATATATATATATATATTAGTTTATATATTTTTTTGTAGTATATATTGTATGTTATGTATATATATATATATATATATTATAGCTTATATATTTTCGCAAGTTAAAGACAAAAAAATATTGCAAAAAGATATTCAAGGGCATGTCTTATGCGAGTGTGTGAAAAAAAGTTAACCCTCATAGGAACAAATCACATTCCCACAAGTTTTTCTTGTGGAAAAAGCACTATTTAAGAAGGAAAACTTCCTTGGATTGATATTTCCCTGGATTTGAGTTTTACTATTTCCCTTTATTAACTTAGTTTGATTTAGAACAAACTCTACTACATTCATTTTCTTAAATTTTTTGTACCACCCATAACTATAAGTATCACACTCTGAGTGTCTCTCTAGTACGGGATAACTTCAAACCCTTAGCTCGCTTGTATCGGGGGAGTTTACTTTACTTGTTTTCTTTAAGTCACTTGCCAGTAGGGATTATATCTGTTATCAATCTGTATTGCTGTAAATATATTAAATAATAATCTTTCTGAAAACAGAAACAGAAAATTCAGAAAACAGTAAACTTCTTCAAAATTAATTTAGAAAAAAATGTTGTAGGAACAAATCGAGCCCACTGAATACACAGTGTGTCCTTAAGGAAATTACTCCCCTCAAGTACCCGAGGTTCTGGAATATATCCTCCCAGGATAGAACAGTTTAACTCACCAGTGTATCGGTACCTAAAACTCTGGTGATCGGCGAACCACTCGATGGTCGTAAAACACACTGGAATATTTTGTGCAGAAGAAGAAGAAGATTCAGAAAATTTCGTAAGTAAATATTCTGGGATTTGAAGGTGTATTTATAGTCAATTTCGGTGTTGTTTCTGAAAAGGTTTGCAACCTTTTAGAACTGTCATGGTTGTTGGAACAGGTGTGACACTGTTTCAGAACAGCCATGGCTGTTGGAAATTTTTGCGGGAAATTTAAAACGGATTTAAAATAATCCGGGAAAGAAAAACAGGCCGGACAGGACTGGGTCGCAGGTCATTGGTTATTTCGGATTGAATTTTTTTAATTAATTTAATTAATTAATTAAATATTTGAAAAGAATTTTGTCCCCAAATCCAAATCCAAATCTGAAGCCGAAGCCGAGCAGAGCGAGCGACGACGACGGCGCGAGGCTTGCCTTCTTCTTAGCTCTTTAAGAGCTAAAAGATGAGCTTCTCTATATATACATCGAGACTTTCTTTCTTTCTACCAATGAGGGACAAAGTGCATTAGTGAACTCATTTAAAATTTCACTTCCCTCCATTTCTTTTCCTACTATTTTCCATTCACCCTTCTTTTGTTATTAAACAAAATCCAACAATCCCCCACATGAATGGGGAATGGCTATAAACTTAAAGGAATGCACGGACGTGTGTGTGTTTTACAAGCAAGAATTGATTGCCTCTGGATAAGTAGGTTTCCCTTTGAACTTTTCGAGTTTCCGAATTGAACTTATATCGGATATACTCGGTCAATCGATAGATTTGATATCTTTGAACCGTCGAGATTTGTTGTATACCTAGACAACATAAGTCACACAATCAATCCTTAACCATCTATGGTTCTCACGGTTGTGTTCGTTTCAGTCATGAACACCGCCTGGTTTCATGAGTGCTTAGAGAATGGGCCTTTACTTTCATTCTCCTTGAAGCGGCTTACACTTCACACTCACATAGGTGATTCCTAAACGTGTAATCTTAAAGAAACAGTATCTGGTCATATCCTGCCAGACCTAGAAAATCATTAAAAAGCTTTAAGCTTTATTGATTCATCAAAAAGCCTTAATGCTTTACCTCATTTGAACATTGTCTTAATCACGAGAATGGTTTGAGTTAGTTGACAATGTTGAACTGTCATTCATAACTTTGTTTGATCTCTTTGAACCTAGCTCTTGGGATCTCCAGTCTGCTAGGTAGAGTTACCGCCATGATGACTTGTCCTAGGATTTTAACCTCATTCCCTTTGATGATCTTCAACCGCCTCTCTGGATAGACCTTTTGTAAGTGGATCCGACATGTTATCTCTTGACTTTACGTATTCAATTGTGATAACACCACTAGAGAGTAGTTGTCAAACGGTATTGTGTCTCCGTCGAATATGACGGGATTTTCCGTTATACATAATGCTCCCTGCCCTACCTATTGCCGCTTGACTATCACGATGTATACATATAGGTGCCAAAGGTTTGGGCCAAAATGGAATATCTTCCAAGAAATTCCGGAGTCATTCAGCTTCTTCACCGGCCTTATCTAAAGCTATGAATTCAGACTCCATTGTAGAACGGGTGATGCATGTTTGTTTGGATGATTTCCAAGATACTGCTCCACCCCCAATTGTGAAAACATATCCACTCGTGGATTTCACTTCAGATGATCCGGTGATCCAATTTGCATCACTATATCCCTCGATCACAGAAGGATATTTGTTGTAATGCAAAGCATAATTTTGGGTATGTTTCAGATACCCCAAAACTCGTTTCATTGCCATCCAATGTATTTGATTGGGATTACTTGTAAACCGACTCAGTTTGCTAATAGCACATGCTATATCAGGTCACATACAATTCATGATATACATCAAACTTCCCAATACTCTTGCATAGTCCAGTTGTGAGTCACTTTCACCTTCATTCTTTTGAAGTGCATAACTCACGTCAATTGGAGTCTTGGAAATTTTGAAATCCAAATACTTGAACTTGTCAAGTACCTTTTCAATGTAGTGAGACTGTGATAATGCTAGACCTTGTGGAGTTTTGCGAATTCTGATTCCTAAGATCACATCAGCAACTCCTAAGTCTTTCATATCGAATTTGCTAACCAACATGCGTTTTGTAGCATTTATATCTGTCATACTTTTGCTCATTATCAACATGTCATCAACATATAAACAAACAATGACTTCATGACCTGGAGTGTTTTTAATGTAAACCCATTTGTCACACTCGTTGATTTTAAATCCATTTGCCAACATTGTTTGGTCAAATTTTGCATGCCATTGTTTGGGTGCTTGTTTAAGTCCATAAAGTGACTTAACAAGTTTGCAAACTTTCTTTTCTTTACCAGGAACCACAAAACCCTCAGGTTGTTCCATGTAAATCTCTTCCTCCAATTCTCCATTTAAGAAAGTTGTTTTTAACATCCATTTGATGGATTTCAAGACCATACACGGCCGCTAGTGCCACTAACACCCTAATAGACGTTATCCTTGTTACTGGCGAGTAAGTGTCAAAGTAATCAGGGCCTTCCTTTTGTCTATAACCTTTAACAACAAGTCTTGCCTTATATTTGTCAATAGTGCCATCAGCTTTAGTTTTTCGTTTAAAGATCCATTTCGAACCTAAAGGCTTATTTCCAGGAGGAAGATCAACCAATTCCCGTGTATGGTTATCCAAAATTGATTGAATCTCACTATTGACTCCCTCTTTCCAAAATGCTGAATCAGAAGACGACATAGCTGCTTTAAAAGTTTGAGGCTCATTTTCAAGCAAGAATGTCACAAAATCTGGTCCAAAGGAAGTAGATGTTCTTTGATGTTTGCTACGCCTTGGATCTTCTATACTTGGAGTATTTTCCTTTGGTTCTTCCCGAGGTCGTTTAGGTCTTTCACTTAATGACTCACTTTCAGTTTTATACGGATAGATGCTTTCAAAGAATTCAGCATTATCTGATTCCATTATCGTATTAACATGAATCTCGAGATTATCATATTTATAAACAAAAAGTCGACATGCTTTACTATTTGTATCATATCCAATAAAAACGCAATCTACTATTTTTGGTCCAATTTTAACCCTTTTAAGTAAAGGAACCTGTACCTTTGCTAGACACCCCCACACTTTGAAATATTTCAAGTTGGGTTTTCTTCCTTTCCATTTTTCATATGGAATAGTGTGACGACCCAAAGGGTTCATCACCGTATTTCTCCCTTTTCCGCGCTTCCGAGGCCTTGGAAACCTTGCTTTTAGTTGCCTCAATTTGCGTGCGCAGTCCGGGCGTGAAGCCGGAAAGTTTTTATGTTAAAATATGTGAATTCTGTGGAAAAATTGAAGAATTTTGACATTAATATTGATATAGTTGACTTTGGTCAACATTTTGGGTAAACGGACCCGGATCCGTGATTTGACGGTCCCGGAGGGTCCGTAGAAAAATATGGGACTCGGGCATGTGCCCGGAGTCGAAATCCGAGGTCCAGAACCTGGGTAAAAGAATTTTTCTGTTAAATTGTTTTATGAAATTATTAAGGAAAATGGAAATGAAAATTGATTAAAAGACTAAGGTATCTGGCTCGTATTTTGGTTCCGACGCCCGGTACAGGTCTTAAATATGCGTTAAGCGCTTTCTGTGAAATTTGGTCGAAATCGAACGTCGTTTGACATGTTTCGGACCTAAATATCTAAAGTTGGAAGTTTATGAACTTGAAATGAAAAATGATGATTTTGAGGTTTGATTCTTTGATTTTGATGTTATTTTAGCGATTTGATCGCTCGAGTAAGTTCGTAGGATGGTTTTGAGTTAGTGTGTATGATTGGTTGGGAGCCCCGAGGGCTCGGGTGTGTTTTCGGAGGTGTTCGGGGTGGTTTTGGACTTAAGAGGTTAGCAGATTTTCTGCAATTTTCACACAGGGATTTTCTTCATCGCGTTCGCATCAGTTGGCTCGCGTTCGCGTAGTTCTGTTTTTTTCCCCTTCGCGTTCGCGTCTTGACTCTCGCGAACGCGTAAGTCAAATTCAGACCCCAGTATTTCCCTTCATCGCGTTCGCGTTCTGGCCATCGCGATCGCGATGGTTTATTGTGTTCTCTATCGCGTTCGCGTAGGCCAATCTTGGACCACCCAACACTTTCTTCTACGCGTTCGCGTTCCCATTCCACGCGTTCGCAATCTTTTGCCCAGTTTACCCTTCGCGAACGCGGCCCCTTTCCCGCGAACGCGAAGGGCAATTTTGCCCAGCGAATTTTTAAGTTCAAAACAGAAGCTATTACGGGATTATTCCCATTTGTCACGAACTTTGTCTTCTCCACAGCACTTAGGCGAATTTTAGAGCTAATCTTCACTAAAGCTTCTTGGGTAAGTATTATCTAACTCATCTTCTTCATTTTCTATCATCATTTATCAAATTCCTAGCCCTAAATCATGAAATTCAAGGTAGAAATTAGGGGTTTTGGGTAGAGTAGGGTTTTGGGAATTTTGGGTGATTCAACCTCAATTTGGGGTCGAATCTTAAAACAAATTACATATTTGGACTCGTGGGGTTATGGGTGATTGGGTTTTGGTCCGAGCCTCGTGTTTGGACCATGTGGGCCTGGTGTCGGATTTTGCTATTTTGGAAGAATGATGGAAATTTCATTTCTAGACTATGGGATTATGTTTTTGAGCTCTTATTGATACTATTGAACTAAATTGTGCCTAGATATCATTGTTTCGGAGTTGGATTCTAAGGGAAAGGCGGTTTTTGAGCCTTGATTGCTATTTTCAGACTGAGGTAAGTGTTTGTTCTAGCTTTGGCTTGAGGGATTAGGATTAGGGTATTATTTGGTACTTGCTAAATGTGGAGAACGGTGTATAGGCATGGTGACGGTTATCTATGCACCGGAGTCTAGCATGACCGTGAGTCGTATATATGTTGGATTCGAATTTAATGATACATCTTTCTTGCTTGGGTCGATAAGCATAATATAAAATGAATGGTTGAGGAAGGTTTGTGATTGGTTTGGCTTTTGGAGCATTGGCTCGGACTAGAAATTGTTACTTGAGAAATAGGTGATTAAAAATGGATCGTGTAGCGATTAGTCCCTTGCCGGCACGTAAGTCTTTATTATATTCTCCCTTGCCGGGATGATTGAATTGTTAATTGTATTCCCTTGCCGGGATTTGCTTGTGATTGTTGTTACTCCCCTCGCACTTGAGTTGCGGTCGTTGTTTGGGTGAGTTCTTGGTATTAAATGTTGAGGATCGGGTTGCACGCCGCAACGGTATTGATGAATATTGAGGATCGGGTTGCACGCCGCAACGGTATTGATTGTTGAGGATCGGGTTGCACGCCGCGACGGTGATATCTGTTGAGAATCGGTGTGACGACCCAAAGGGTCATCACCGTATTTCTCCCTTTCTCCGCGCTTTCGAGGCCTTGGAAACCTCACTTTTGATTGCCTCGATTTGCGTGCGCAGTCCGGGCGCGAAGACGAAAAATTTTTATGTTAAAATATATGAATTCTGCGAAAAATTTGAAGAATTATGATATTAATATTGATATAGTTGACTTTGGTCAATATTTTGGGTAAACGGACCCGGACCGGTGATGTGACGGTCCCGGGAAGTCCGTAGAAAAATATGGGACTCGGGCATGTGCCCGGAGTCGAAATCCGAGGTCCAGAACCTCGGTAAAAGAATTTTCCTGTTAAATTGTTTTCTGAAATTATTAAGGAAAAATGAAAATGAAAATGAGTTAGAAAATATAGGTATCGGGCTCGTATTTTGGTTCCGACGCCTGGTACAGGTCTTAAATATGCGTTAAGGGCTTTCTGTGAAATTTGGTCGAAATCGGACGTCGCTTGACGTGTTTCGGACCTAAATATCTAAAGTTGAAGGTTTATGAACTTTGAAATGAAAAAATGATGATTTTGGGGTTTCATTCGTTGATTTTAATGTTATTTTAGCGATTTGATCGCGCGAGCAAGTTCGTAGGATGATATTGAGTTAGTGTGTGTGTTTGGTTGGGAGCCCCGAGGGCTCGGGAGTGATTTCGGGGGTGGTTCGGAGTGCCTTTGGACTTAGAAAAGCTGCAGAAAATCTGCAACAGGTGCTCAGGGATTTCCTTCTATGCGATCGCATAGGCATAGCTGCAATCGCACAGAGCAAAGTTCAGGGGTTCCCAAATCCTTCTACGCGATCGCATAGAAGAAAAAAAAATTGAGGTTGATGCCGTGCACTTTATTTGATTGCTTTGGGTGAGAATGAGAGTAAAAGCACGAAGGTCGATGTCGTGCAAACTGTTGATTTTCCTGCTACCATTAGTTATTGTTATTGCCTTGTTTCTTACTTAAATTATTGATTTTGTATTCGGACTGTACTCCCCCATAGTATGCTTCCCTCCCTCATGACCGTTTAATTTCTGTATTCGTTCTTTTTGTTGCACATATATGTATTGAACTGTACAGGTTGATTTGGTAGTCCTGTCTAGCCTCGTCACTACTTCGTCGGGGTTAGGCCAGGCACTTACCAGCACATGGGGTCGGTTGTGCTGATGCTACACTTCTGTGCTCTTTTGCACAGATCACGGTACTGGAGCAGCCTTTGGACCACAGCAATAGGATACCGATCGAGAGCTAGTTTCAGTCCAGGGACTTACGAGGTAGCCTAGCTGACGTTCGCAGGCCGGAGTCCCTTTCCATGTTTTCAGTTTGTTTTCATTGTACCGAGACAGACACATATGTATTTTCTTTCATTCAGACTTGTTTGTAGTATTCTATAGTAGTCCGTGAGTTAGTGACACCAGATTTTGGGTAGTAATATGTTTCAAACTTCCGCATTTTTATATTATTTTGTTAAACTTAAAAGTCTTCCGCACTTATTTAACTGTTGATAGTATATTTTATTGGTGATGTTGATAGAGAATGTATAATGTTTGGCTGGCCTAGCTCCGTTAGTAGGCGCCATCACGACGCCCGATGGTGGGATAAATCCGGTTCGTGACAAGTTGGTATTAGAGCTCTAAGTTACATAGGTCTCGCTACTCACGGACAAACTTGGTAGAGTCTGAGGGATCGATACGGAGACGTCTGTATTTATCCCCCAGAGACTACGGAGTTAGGAAAGATCTCACTTAATTCTTTCTTGTCGTGCGGTTTTGTTTCTCAAACACCGGTTGAACTTCTACTCTGTTCTTTCGCAGATGGCGAGAACACGTGCTTCTTCATCTACCGCGCCGCAGTCTAAGACCCCAGCAGCAGCCCCAGAGGCGGAGCCTCAGGTCGGTCTTGAGGAGGAGGTTCCCGTCCCAGCAGTTCCGGTGGGCCCAGCTCAGGTCCCAAAGGGGTTCATTGCCACCCCAGTTCTTCAGGACGCTCTAATCCAATTAGTGGGCTTCGTGGAGAGTGTCATTCGAGAGGGTTTGATTCTAAGAGTTCAGCCAGTAGTGGCAGGTCAGCCAAGTATAGTGGCTCAGGCCGGGAGTGAGATCACTTTTCAGGAGGCGGCCAATATGGGCCGTAGAGATGAGATAGCTCTGCCACAGGGAGGTGGCCATGGGTCGGACAAGAGGCCCCGTCGCGCAGGCAGGTTCAGTGGTACCTCGTCTGGAGGTAGAGGTACTTATGGTAGAGGCCATCCTCCTAGGGCCTTTCAGTCAGCTCCCCATGTCACTCATGGTACTTCAGGTGGTCTCTCAGGTCGACAGGGTCAGCCTCAGTTCCCTCAGCAGTCGCGTAGATGTCATGAGTGTGGGGATCTCAGTCACATCAGGAGATATTGTCCGAGGTTGAGAGGTACTCAGCCGCAACAGACGAGGTCTTGCCATGCTTGTGGTGATCCGAGGCACATTGTCAGATATTGCCCTCAAGTTTATGGCAGCTTCCAGCATCAGAGTTCTCTTGCTATGATTCAGACACCGGAGGTTCCACAGCTTGCCCAGCCAGCTAGAGGCGGTGGCAGAGGTGTTAGAGGTGGAGGTAGAGGTCTTAGAGGTGGAGTTCAGGTCGCCAGAGGTATAGGCCAGCTAGTAGCTAGGCTAGAGGCTGAGTCTTCAGGTGAAGATATTACAGGTACCGTTCTGATTTGTATCAGAGATACTTCAGTGCCATCTCACCCTTGGTCCACGTATTCATATGTGTCATCTTATTTTGCTCCTCACTTGGCTAAGTCTAGTGATGCCTTGGGTATTCCTGTATATGTATCCACGCCAGTGGGTGATTCTATTGTGGTCGATAGAGTTCACCATTCTTGTGTAGTAGTGTTTGAGGGTCTTGAGACCCGTGTCGATCTATTACTTCTAGACATGGTTGATTTTGATGTCATATTGGGGATGGACTGGTTGTCCCCGTATCATGCAATTTTGGATTGTCACGCCAAGACCGTGGCCTTACCGGACTTACCCCGATTGGAGTGGAGAGGGACCCTAGGACATGCCACCCGCAGTGTTATTTCATATGTTAAGGCTCGACGCATGGTCGAGAAGGGGTGTTTAGCTTATTTGGCATATGTTCGTGATTCCAGCACAGAGGTCCCTTCTATTGACTCAGTCCCTATTGTTCGGGAGTTCCCAGAGGTTTTCCCTTCAGACCTGTCGGGTATGCCGCCCGACAAGGATATTGATTTTTGTATTGATCTGGCTCCAGGCACGCAACCCATTTCTATTCTGCCGTATCGTATGGCCCCGCCAGAGCTGAAGGAGCTAAAGGATCAGTTGCAGGATTTGCTTGAGAAAGGCTTCATCAGGCCTAGTGTTTCTCCCTGGGTCGCGCCAGTTCTATTTGTGAAGAAAAAGGACGGATCGATGAGGATGTGCATTGATTACCGGCAGTTGAACAAGGTGACGACAAAGAATAAGTATCCACTGCCGAGGATTGATGACTTGTTTGACCAGTTGCAGGGTGCAACGATATTTTCAAAGACAGATTTGAGATCGGGTTATCATCAGCTGAGGATCAGGGCGTCTGATGTCCCTAAGACAGCATTTCGCACTCGGTACGGTCATTATGAGTTTTTGGTCATGTCATTTGGGTTGACCAATGCCCCGGCAGCATTTATGGAGTTGATGAACCGAGTGTTCAGGCCTTATTTGGACTTGTTCGTGATAGTTTTCATTGATGATATTCTTGTGCTCTCCCGCAATCAGGAGGAGCACGAGCAGCACCTCAGAGTGGTTCTTCAGACTCTGAAGGATAGCAGTTGTATGCCAAGTTCTCGAAGTGCGAGTTCCGGTTGAGTTCAGTTGCATTTCTGGGTCATGTAGTATCAGCAGAGGGCATTCAGGTAGACCCGAAGAAGATTGAGGCAGTCAAGAATTGGCCTCGACCAGCTTCAGCCACTGAGATTCGGAGTTTCTTGGGGTTAGCCGGTTATTATCGTCGATTTGTGGAGGGATTTTCATCTATAGCAGCCCCGATGACCAGGTTGACCCAGAAGGGTGCCCAGTTCAGGTGGTCAGACGAGTGCGAGGAGAGCTTTCAGAAGCTCAAGACAGCTTTTACTACGGCACCGATATTGGTTTTGCCCATAGGTTCAGGGCCTTATACCGTTTATTGTGATGTATCCCGTATTGGGCTTGGCGGAGTATTGATGCAGGATGGAAGGGTTATTGCTTATGCTTCAAGGCAGTTGAAGATTCACGAGAAGAATTACCCAATCCATGATCTAGAGTTGGCAGCCATTGTTCATGCTTTGAAGATTTGGAGGCATTACTTATATGGTGTGTCCTGAGAGACACTGTGCAGCGTGGAGGTGCCACGAAGGTGACTTTAGATGCGGATGGTGTTTTGAGGTTGCAGGGGCGATTATGTGTGCCCAATGTTGATGGTATGCGAGAGTTGATCTTAGTGGAGGCCCATAGCTCTCGGTATTCTATTCACCCGGGCGCCGCGAAGATGTACCAGGACTTGCAGCAGCATTATTGGTGGCGTAGGATGAGGAAGGACATTGTTGCATATGTGGCTCGGTGTTTGAATTGTCAGCAGGTCAAGTATGAGCATTAGAGGCCTGGTGGTGTGTTTCAGAGGATTGAGCTTCCCGAGTGGAAGTGGGAGCGAATTACCATGGACTTCGTTACTGGACTTCCGGTGACCCGGAAGAAGTTTGATGCTATTTGGGTCATTGTTGATAGGCTGACCAAGTCAACACATTTCATTCCTGTTGCCACCACCTATTCATCGGAGAGATTAGCTTAGATCTACATCCGAGAGATCGTTCGCCTTCATGGGGTGCCGACGTCTATCATTTCGGACCGAGGTACGCAGTTTACCTCGCGCTTTTGGAGAGCAGTTCAGCAGGAGTTAGGCACCCAGGTTCAGTTGAGTACAGCATTCCATCCTCAGACAGATGGTCAGTCCGAGAGGACTGTTCAGATATTGGAGGATATGCTCCGAGCCTGTGTTATTGATTTTGGAGGCTCTTGGGACCAGTTTCTACCTTTAGCAGAGTTCGCCTACAACAACAGCTACCAGTCCAGCATTCAGATGGCCCCTTATGAGGCGTTGTATGGTAGGCGATGTCGGTCCCAAGTCGGATGGTTTGAGCCGGGAGAGGCTCGGTTGTTGGGTACAGATTTAGTCCAGGAGGCCTTGGATAAGGTCAAGATCATTCAGGAAAGGCTTCGTTCGACTCAGTAGCGGCAAAAGAGTTATGCGGATCGCAAGGTTCGAGACGTGGCTTTCATGGTTGGTGAGCAAGTGTTGCTCCGTGTATCGCCTATGAAGGGCGTGATGAGATTTGGGAAGAAGGGCAAGCTTAGCCCTAGGTACATTGGTCCATTTGAGATACTTGATCGAGTGGGAGAGGTGGCTTATAGACTTGCCTTGCCACCTAGCTTGTCAGCCGTGCATCCAGTGTTTCACGTGTCTATGCTTCGGAGGTATCACGGCGATCCTACCCACGTGTTAGATTTCAGCACTGTCCAGTTGGACAAGGATCTGTCATACGAGGAGGAGCCGGTAGCTATTCTAGACCGGCAGGTTCGACAGTTGAGGTCGAAGAGTTTTCCTTCAGTGCATGTTCAGTAGAGAGGTCAGCCTCTTGAGGCATCGACCTGAGAGTCCGAGTCTGACATGCATACCCGTTACCCTCATCTATTTCCTGACTCAGGTACTTCTTTCTTTTGTCCGTTCGAGGACGAACGGTTGTTTTAGAGGTGGAGGATGTGACGACCCAAAGGGTCATCACCGTATTTCTCCCTTTCTCCGCGCTTTCGAGGCCTTGGAAACCTCACTTTTGGTTGCCTCGATTTGCGTGCGCAGTCCGGGCGCGAAGCCGGAAAATTTTTATGTTAAAATATATGAATTCTGCTAAAAATTTGAAGAATTAAGATATTAATATTGATATAGTTGACTTTGGTCAACATTTTGGGTAAACGGACCCGGACCGGTGATGTGACGGTCCCGGGAGGTCCGTAGAAAAATATGGGACTCGGGCATGTGCCCGGAGTCGAAATCCGAGGTCCAGAACCTCGGTAAAAGAATTTTCCTGTTAAATTATTTTCTGAAATTATTAAGGAAAAATGAAAATGAAAATGAGTTAGAAAATATAGGTATCGGGCTCGTATTTTGGTTCCGACGCCCGGCACGGGTCTTAAATATGCGTTAAGCGCTTTCTGTGAAATTTGGTCGAAATCGGACGTCGCTTGACGTGTTTCGGACCTAAATATCTAAAGTTGAAGGTTTATGAACTTTGAAATGAAAAAAATGATGATTTTGGGGTTTAATTCGTTGATTTTGATGTTATTTTAGCGATTTGATCGCACGAGCAAGTTCGTAGGATAATATTGAGTTAGTGTGTGTGTTTGGTTGGGAGCCCCGAGGGCTCGAGAGTGATTTTGGGGGTGGTTCGGAGTGTTTTTGGACTTAGAAAAGCTGCAGAAAATCTGCAGCAGGTGCTCAGGGATTTCCTTCTATGCGATCGCATAGGCATAGCTGCGATCGCACAGAGCAAAGTTCAGGGGTTCCCAAATCTTTCTACGCGATCGCAATGGTCTTTCTGCGATCGCATAGCTTGCCAGCTTTCTTCTACGCGATCGCGTACTACTCCCCGCGATCGCACTGAGTAAAAAGACAACCTCAATTTTTTTTTCTTCTATGCGATCGCAACATTGCTTCTGCGATCGCACTGCACATCAGGTCAGACTCTATGCGATCGCAGTCACCTCTATGCGATCGCATAGAGCAATTTCGCCCAGTTATATTTTAAAAATTCCAGAATCAGAACATACGGGATTTTACCACCTTCTTCACACGAACCTATCTCTCAAACCCTCCAAAGACGAAATTCAAGTCCCTTTCCTCCACAACTCGTTGGGTAAGTAATCTTAACATCGTTTCCGCATTATTTCATCAACTAATAACTAAATTCTAGGCCTAAAAATATGAAATCAAAGTAGAAATTAGGGCTTTTGGGTAGAGTTAGGTTTTTGGTATTTTGGGCGATTCAACCCCAATTTGGGGTCGAATCTTAAAACAAATTACATATTTGAACTCGTGGGGGTATGGGTGAATTTATTTTGGTTCAAACCTCGGGTTTTGACCAAGCGGGCCCGGGGTCGGTTTTGCAAATTTTGGACAGAATGTTGGAAAGATTATATTTAGGCATTTGGGTTGGATTGTTGAGTATTATTGATGATATTAAATCAATTGTGTATAGATACTATTGAATTGGAGCTAAATTCGAAAGGAAAGGCATTGCTTAAGGATTGAGTTGGCCGTAAACCTTCAAGGTAAGTGTTTGATTTAACTTTGGCTTGAGGGAATAGGATTAGAGTATCATAAATGCTATTTGCTAAATGATCGAGTACGGTGTATAGGCGTGGTGACGAGTGTCTATACACCGGAGTCTAGCATGACCGTGGGTCTTTGTTTGTACTTGCTTTTGAGATAATTTGGAACTCTTCTAAGCTAAAATATGTTTTTCTGCAAATGTGAAGAGTTTGAGGATAAGTGGTTAAATATTAATATTTTGAAGCGTTCGCTCGAATGATAAATACTATTGAGTAAAAGATGAAAGTATTGAAAGGAGTTGTGATTAATCCCTTGCCGGGATGGTTGAATATATTGAGTATTACCCTTGCCGGGTTGTGAAAGTTATTGTTATTGTTCCCTTGCCCGGATTTGGTTATTTATTTGTGTTTTTCCCTTGCCGGGATATTTCTTATTATTGTTTATCTCCCTTGTCATTTGGTTGTGATTGTTGTTTGGGTGAGGAAGAGTGATAATGCACGAAGGTCATTCCGTGCCATGTTGTGACTATTTAAGCACGAAGGAACATTTCGTGCCATGCTTGATTATTTATGCACGAAGGAACATTCCGTGCCATGTTTTGATTATATCTGCACGAAGGAACATTCTGTGCCATGTTTTGATTATATTTGCACGAAGGATCATTCCGTGCCACGATATGAGAGTTGTGTGAGGAAAAAGCACGAAGGTTGATGCCGTGCACTTTATTTGATTGCTTTGGGTGAGAATGAGAGTAAAAGCACGAAGGTCGATGCCGTGCAAACTGTTGATTTTCCTGCTACCATTAGTTATTGTTATTGCCTTGTTTCTTACTTAAATTATTGATTTTGTATTCGGACTGTACTCCCCCATAGTATGCTTCCCTCCCTCATGACCATTTAATTTCCATATTCGTTCTTTTTGTTGCACATATATGTATTGAACTGTACAAGTTGATTTGGTAGTCCTGTCTAGCCTCGTCACTACTTCGCCGGGCTTAGGCCAGGCACTTACCAGCACATGGGGTCGGTTGTGCTGATGCTACACTTCTGTGCTCTTTTGCACAGATCACGGTACCGGAGCAGCCTTTGGACCACAGCAGTAGGATACCGATCAAGAGCTAGTTTCAGTCCAGGGACTTACGAGGTAGCCTAGCTGACGTTCGCAGGCCGGAGTCCCTTTCCATGTTTCCAGTTTGTTTTCATTGTACCGAGACAGACATATATGTATTTTCTTTCATTCAGACTTGTTTGTCGTATTCTATAGTAGTCCGTGAGTTAGTGACACCAAATTTTGGGTAGTAATATGTTTCAAACTTCCGTATTTTTATATTATTTTGTTAAACTTAAAAGTCTTCCGCACTTATTTAACTGTTGATAGTATATTTTATTGGTGATGTTGATAGAGAATGTGTAATGTTTGGCTGGCCTAGCTCCGTTAGTAGGCGCCATCACGACGCCCGATGGTGGGGATAAATCCGGGTCGTGACAATCGGGTTGCGCGCCGCAACGGAGTATGGACTGAGTGTATTGTGTTCGTATGTAGAGACTTCCTGTGTTTTCCTTATCAGTTGTTATTGTTCAGCTTTACTTCTTTACCGATGATTTTTATATTTAGACTGTAGAACCCCACAACATGCTCCCCCCTCTTTAACTGTTTAAATTAGTGTATTTCCTGTTATTGCATATATATCTGTACAGGTTATTAGTGGTAGGTCCTGTCTAGCCTCGTCACTACCTCGCCGGGGTTAGGCCAGGCACTTACCGGCACATGGGGTCGGTTGTGCTGATGCTACACTCTGTGCATTTCTTTTGCACAGATCAGGACGCAGCTTTCGGACCGCAGCAGTATTAGACCGGGAGCAGGCCTTCGGTCTAGGGACTCTTGAGGTAGCCTCGCAGACGTCCCCGGGCCCGAAGTCTCTTCTATCTTTATTCAGTTTGTTAGCTCTTGTATTGAAACAGACTGTTATGATTTCTTTCAGACGGTTGTATTTAGTAATCTTAGAAGTTCGTGAGTTAGTGACACCAGGTTCTGGGTAGAGATATGTTTCTAACTTCCGCATTTTTGATTTCATTTTTATTAAGTTTAAAGTCTTCCGCACTTGTTTAATTGATTTCCGTTTATTTATATTGTTGATATTTATCAGAGAATGTTTAAAGTTTGGCTGGCCTAGCTCCGTTAGTAGGCGCCATCACGACTCCTAATGGTGGGAAATCCGGGTCGTGACAAATAGATTGCGTTTTGCTGTGGGGTACTCTATTGAGTATTCGGTTAGTTGTAAGGATAGCTTCCCCCCACAAACTTTGCGATAATCCGGAACTTATTAATATAGAATTCATCATTTCTTTTAATGTTCGATTTTTCCTTTTCACAATTCCGTTGGATTGAGGTGTGTAAGGTGCAGTAGTTTGATGGATAATTTCATATTCCGAACATTTATCCGTTCAATTGATTTTCTACTTCATTCTTGTATTGCTTATATGCTTCAATTGCTTCATCCTACTGTTAAGCAAATAAACATAACAATATCTAGTGCAATCGTCAATAAAAATAATAAAATACTTTTTTCCACCTCGAGATGGTGTCGACTTCATATCGCAAATGTCAGTATGAATTAAGTCTAAAGGATTTGAATTCCTTTCAACAGACTTATAAGAATGTTTTGCAAACTTAGATTCAACACATATTTGACATTTCGATTTATCACACTCGAATTTAGGCAATACTTCTAAATTAAATAATTTCCGCTAGGTTTTATAATTGACATGTCCTAATCGAATATGCCATAAATCATTTGACTCCAATAAATAAGAAGAAGCTGAAATTTTATTCATACTGTCAACAACCATTACATTGAGTTTGAAAGGGCCCTCCGTGAGGTAGCCTTTTCCAACATACATTTCGTTCTTGCTTACAACAACTTTATGAGAAACAAATACACATTTGAATCCATTCTTTACAAGTAAAGAAGTAGAAACTAAATTCTTCCTAGTAGTAGGAACATGAAGAACGTTGTTGAGCGTTAACACCTTGCCGGAAGTCATCTTCAGGAATATCTTCCCGTAACCTTCAATCTTGGCTGTTGCATTATTTCACATGGAAATTTCTTCTTCGGGGCCAGCAGTAGAGTAAGTCGCAAATGCCTCTTTAACAGCACAAACATGTCGAGTGGCTCCAGAGTCAATCCACCACTCCTTCGGATTTTCAACAAGGTTGCATTCCGAAAGCATCGCACAAAGATCATCAATGTCATCATTCTTCTCCACTATGTTGGCTTGTCCTTTCTTATTATCCTTTTTCGGGAGACGACAATCAGGGCTTTTGTGACCAACTTTTCCACAATTGTAGCAGTTGCCCTTGAATTTCTTTTTGTTCTGCTCCTTAGTTTGTCCAGAAGGCCTCCTCCTCTTCTTACTTTTTGGAGCAGTCTCCTCAACGATATTAGCTCCCATAATCGTTGAATTTCCACGAGACTTCTTCTCGGTTGTTTTGTTGTCTTCCTCGATCTTTAGACGTATCACAAGATCTTCCAACTTCATTTCTTTGCGTTTGTGCTTCAGATAGTTGTCACGACCCCAAATTCCCAAACCTGGTCGTGATGGCGCCTCTCGTGAAGACAAAGCCAGCCAACTAACCCAAATCGCCTTTTTAACAATTCTTGAACATAACGAATAGAAAATACAGCTTAATGACGTTGATTAACAATATATATATACAACCAACTCAGCCCGACCGGGGTGTCACAAGTCACGAGCATCTAAGAAGTAGAAACACAACTATAAAGTCAACTATATATGTAAAATGAAATCTGAAGTTCAAGATGTAGTCCGGTGCCGCGAACGCTGGCGGTCACCTTGCTCAGCTACAACAGTAATACCTTCAATCCGCTGACAACCCGCTACCGGGTGAACAATACCTGCAACTGCACGCGAGGTGCAGGGAGTAGAGTTAGTACTTCCAACTCAGTGGTAATAAGAGTAAATAATGTTGAGAGGCAAGAAATCACGTAAGAGCACTCCATCATGCTATAAAGGACAGTACAATCCTTTTATTAAAAACAGGAAAACCTTGAAAATCCTTTAGAAAGTATCTGGAATATAATGCTATCTCAAGCAGTAAAATCAATCATACAATAAAAACCATGAGGTATCAGATAATTCTCTTTTTTAAAATAGTGGAAACAACAATTTCAACAATTAAGGAATAATCAAAAGTTTGCCCCTCGGGCTCTATATCAAATCTCAGTATAGTATCAGCCCCACGGGCTCACTCCCAACTCACCAGCACACAACAACAGCCCCTCGGGCTCACTCCCAACTCACCAGACACAACAACAGCCCCTCGGGCTCACTCCCAACTCACCAGACACAAACAACGGCCTCTCGGGCCCACTCCCAACTCACCTGGGTACCCTGCGCTCACTGGGGATGTGTACAGACTCCGGAGGGGCTCCTACAGCCCAAGCGCAATATCAATAGGCCTGAAAGACTTCACACTTCACACTCGAGGCCTGAAAGCCTCCTCACATAACACTCGAGGCCTGAAAGCCTCCTCACATCACTCAACATATCCTCACAGATGGCCCTCGTCCTTAATCAGTCCAGAAAATAATCATAAGCCGCTTGGGCTTCAGTAAAACAATAGTGCTCAGCTTATTGACATTTTAAATATCATTTAAATCTCGAGTTGAGTATAAACGTAGCTGACTTCACAAAATAGTATAATTCAATTGGACTGAATTCAGATAATATTTCAATTACTGAGGATAATAGTGATGAAAATTCACAAAAGATTTCAAATAATTTGGCACGAAGCCCAAGTATGGCAATAAGCCCAATTTATGATAACAATCAATAATTCTTTATCAAATACGCGGTAAAATCAACAACCGGGACGGACCAAGTCACAATCCCCAATGGTGCTCTACCCCACGCTCATACCTGGCGTGCAAGTCACCACAATACAGCACTATGATGTGCAAGTCCGGGGTTTCAAACCCTCAGGACATCATTTACAAGTATTACCTACCTCGAACCGGCGAAATCTCTAGCCCGCGACGCCTTTGCCCCTCAAACTGGCCTCCACGCGCGTCAAATCTAACCAAAATCAGGGCAAATATATCACAATATGCTAATGGGACATAACCCAATCGAAAGAACTCGAAAAATACTCAAAAACACGAAATTGGCAAAACCCGAGCCCCGGGCCCACGTCTCGAAAAATTTCGAAATTCACATTTCCGGAATCCTCGTCTCACCACGAGTCCATACATACCAAATACACAAGAATCGGAGTCCATTTGACCCCTCAAATCGTCAATTTAAACCCTTTTAGGCTTCAAGCTCTAACCTCCATTTTTACCCTTAAATTCCTTGAATTTTTAGTGTTAAATCCGTGTTTTTACACCATAACAACATTATTTGCGGCTATAAATTCATACCTGATGGAATCCCATTCGAATCCTCTCCAAATCGACAAAATCGCTTATTCCTGAAGTTAAAAATGTTTTCTCGTTTTCTAAAATTCGCGAACACTGACTCATTAAAATCCTCCAGCGATTTTCGCTTCTGCGGTCCCGCTACCGCTTATGCGGGACCGCTTCTGCGGCCATTTGACCGCTTATGCGGTTTTCATTAAATCCTGGGCCTTTCGCTTTTGCGCCCAGATGTCCGCTTCTGCGGACCTCACCATTCCGCTTCTGCGGTTAGATTTCCGCTCCAGCGGAACCGCTAATGCGGACCAAGTTCCGCTTCTGCGTAACTTCCACTTAAGGGGCATGACCGCTTCTGCGGTCCAAAACTCGCACCCTCGATACCGCTCCTGCGGAGCTTCTTCCGCTTCCGCGAAGCCGCTTACGCGTCCAAACTTCCGCTTTTGCGGAATTGACCAGGTCCATCGAGGACCGCTTCTGCGACACCACAGCCGCATCTGCGGAACCGCTTATGCGGCTCCTTTTCCGCAGATGCGGAAATACCAGAAGCCAGATACATCAGACCTACAACAAACATTAAAACCTCCGTTTAACCACCCGAAATCACCCCGAGGCCCCCGGCACCTCAACCAAAAGCACCAACATGTCCTATAACCTTATTCAAACTTGTTCCAATCATCAAAACACGTCAAACAACGCTAAAACCATTAAAACACATCGGATTCATGCCTAGATTTATCAAATTCTTCCAAAACTCACATTCGATCCGAAACCCAACCAAACGACGTCCGAATGACCTGAAAATTTGCAGACAAGTCCAAAATCACCTAACGAAGCTACTGCAACTCTCGGAATTCCATTCCAACTCCCGGATCAAAATATCACCTATCAACCGGAAATCGCCAAAAATACTAACTTCGCCAAAATAGGCTAACTTCTTCACCGGACCTCCAAAATTACTTCCGATTGCGCTCCTAAGCCTTAAATCATCACCCGGAGCTAACCAAATCATCGAAATTCAATTCCGAGCCCTCTAACTCACAAGTCAACATCCGGTTGACTTTTCCAACTTAAGCCTTCTTAAAAGAGACTAAGTGTCTCGTTTCTTAATAACATTACTCCAATTAAATTCTAACGCACCCAATACCGATAATAAAACATAAAGCAACACAATAAGGGGGAAACGGGGCGGTAACTCACGAGACGACGGGTCGGGTCGTCACATTCTCCCCAACTTAAACAAACGCTCGTCCTCGAGCGGACCCAGAGTTGTTCTAGAAGTTCACCAATAGCTGAATAACTTTACCGTGCATATAACCCGGGGTGATCCCACGTCACCCTATCTCATATAGATCCGACAACACAATATAGCTGGAATTTCACAGTCCATCTAAACCATAAACTGTAGAACCACATTGGACTTTCCAAAATCATACACAAGGTCAGAACCTCACGTCTCAATATTCAGAATAAACCTGAACCAGCTGTAATAACCAATACCTGCGACCACAGGTGAAATCATATAATATACCACACATAAAGCATTTTCCCTGTTGACTAATGCCACAACATATTTTTCGAGCCAAACCTCGATATGAACTCTCTATTCAGCCGCAATCACACTTGTTCGCATTCATTAATGACTCCAACAATTATCTCGAATTCAACGCACCACTCTGGTGATATGGCACCTCAACACAGGCCTAAACCACAACTTGCATAATACACGCACCAGTAAGAAACGGTCTGAACATACTCAAATCAGGACAAACGACTCGAACGAAAGAGCTACACCTCAAGCTCATCAATACCATTACAACACAAGGCTGAGACCCCGTCTCACATCATAGAAATAGAACACCTGAATCTACCCCGAAAGGTCATGATTTCACGCAGCCCCGCTACAATGCGCGATCCTATCCAACAACTGTTACACATGAAGCACCTCAAGACACTGTGATCAAAATTCGACAGCCACACACAATTTGATGTCTGAAACCAAAGCAATTCATTACGCCCACGGCGAAATAAATAACATACGACGCGCAACTTGATAGGTCATAACCCACACTCTATTTACCGAGCAACATCCAATTTCTCTCCCGCTCGACTTCCACTATGAATCTCCCAACAGGACTGCACCACGTGTGCCCATAACCATCAAATAAATACCGAAATCCACAATTCCACCCGGCGACATGCTTAGCCACAAGAAACACATCCTAAAAGTCCCTCAATACCGGAACTGAATCAATGGTAGAAAACTTCTGCGCTTAAATCCGCCACGAAGGCCCAATTAAGAAAGCAGTCATTCCCAGGTGTCCGCTGGTCCTTGGAGTACAAACCACTCTGCTAGAACATAATTCGACGTACCTCGCCACGCAACCAGTGGCATTTTCCGGCATAGCCCACAGCACAATAATCTAGAATAACCAACACTGAGACAACCAGTTTGCAATCCAATATCAAAACCAAAATCTAACATACCAAACAAAGAAAGATCCACTCGGACCTCCAATTTCCAATAACCGCTAAACGATGCCGATACACACTATCCACAACCACTACATAGCCTAAACATGAGAACTCCCAGTCTCCAGCTCCACATAGAACAACAATTACTGTACCTGATCCCAAATTCTGCAGTATAAATACACATTACACCCCGAGTACCCAATCATTCCACAAAAGATATTCCAAAATTCCACCGGTGCTCCCAAACAAACTCAGATATCAATAGTCGATCTATCAAGAAAATACCGCAACACTACCGAGTGCTATCAACTTAATCACATTGCCCTTTTTCTGAAACATATACCCTCGTCAAATCACTGTGGTTAGCAACACCATTTCCTTGGCCATATGGGGACCATTCACCCTAATCATCTGAGGATCGATTCTTAAATCACCTGCAGCTGCCCGTGCTGCTTAAGAATTTAATGACTTTCCATTTCGAACTGAACCGAGCCTTACACACACAAATCCCAATCCTCCACAATATATCGCATCTACCATCCACACTTGAATAACATAAGAACTTTAATCTCCCTTACGCGCCGTAGACATCGACGCACTCAACTAGTCAAGAACTTTTATTGATCCCATCTAGAAGAAAAATCATTACACATCCCATGCTCTGCATGACATACATAGGTCTTGTTCAAATTCTTAAAATACTGACACGACGGATAAGATTTGTATAAATTCATAACACCGCCGAATCAACAATTCATTGGGTCTATACTTCTGGCAAGAACTATCACCTCATTCTGAACCAGACAATGGTCTTAGCCCCTTAGTTTACTTTATATACTCAGATTGAACAGAGCTCAAATTCAATGATCCCGTCTCACCCATTATGAACTGCCCAGGCAATAAGCCACCTCAGATATAATCAAAAGCAGCATATGATGCTCCAATATGCCAATAGGATACTAATTCGAACGCGGCACAAAAGGAGAACGAACTCTGGAAGGAATTACCAATCCCACGCACTAATACATGCTTTCTTTAGAAAACAGGAAGCAAGGCATACAAAATAGTATATAGAAAACTATGCTCAACATCACACTATTTTATGAAAACACCAATCATCTGGTACTGAAGTCCTCTGCAAACCTCGCATTCATTTTCACCTTAGTTGAGTCCACTCTCTAAGCGACCCAAATTCTCAAATTCCAACACATACCCTTCAATTACACATGAGATCTTCTAACATACACACAAGGTTCATACCACGCGAGAACACTCCGCAGGAGATAACCACCTGCTTCGCCTCAATTTAGTATTTCAGCACATCTCCCACCGACTTACACATAATACAGTCAATTTAGTCTTCCTGAGTCTGAACTCATACCGCAACATGAAATTTACTTCTTTCCCAACAGGAAACATGAAAAGGTTCTTCACGCGCCCATAACTCAGGGCTATACCTCGAATCATGGTGGAATTCATGTTCCTAATAGTTTACCTATTTCCAGCAAGTCTTCCTCGACCATTCCAAGTTACATAGATACATCTCGCAGTACTAACATACTCATCACGTAGCTACCCAGCCGTCATTCCCACTAATAGGGACAATACCACACATATAGGTTTAAAACACTTGTTCACACAATCAGCACCTTGGTGCTCAAGCCATAGGTAAAGATCCGGCCTTGATAAGTTGGTATTTTACCAACTTATCTTGCCTTTAAACCTATACTTTTGTTATGTTTGAGTGATAAAATCATGTATTTACTGTCATTTACTTCTATTTTACAGGGTGACTGTGATCTAGAAGTAATGGTGAAGAAACCAAGTGAAAACAAGTCAAAAGAAGCCAAAAAGAGGGGAAAAAACCTATGCAGTGCCCTCAGGGGTCGCAAATGCGACCAGAGCTTGGGAAAAGTAAAGTCAGCCATAAAGGTCAGTCTTCGCAAATGCGAAGAAGAGTTGGCAAATGCGAACTCAGCAAGAATAGGCAGTATTCGCAAATGCGAAGACCACTTCGCAAATGCGAAGTCAACCTGGATAGTCAACATTCGCAAATGCGAAGGTCTCATCGCAAATGCGAATTTGGGCAGTCTTGGCAAGTTTGGAAATTGCGAACTTTTGTTCGCAATTGCGAAGATCGTGCTTCAGGCATGGGCAATTCTAGAATTTCACACTTTTGATCCCAAACCATTTAATACCCGATTAGGCTCATTTGTAAGACATCTTTGGCATATCTTTTGGCTTATTTTCAGTTCATAGAGTTAGAGAGAACAAGTATTGAAGCTAGGGTTTTGCACACACACTTGGGTTTTGAAGATTGAAGCTTGTGGTTAAGATTTCTTACCCATTTATGTTTACTTCTTCATTTCCTTGCTTTGTATTGAATATTTAAGTGTGTAGTATTTATTTACAACACTTGTATCTTGTTTATGGAAATATGCATATTTAAAGTGTGGATTAAATACCTTGTTGTGCTTATGTATTGAATGATTTTTATTCTTTTATGAAGTGAGTTATTGTTATTTTAATTATTCTTGTTCTTTAATATTTTCAAAGGGATTAGCTAACCCTAGGACTCGCCCATTAACTCCGAATTAATTTTGGAAAAGATAGTTTGGGGTTGGGAAAGATTAATTGACAAGAACTTGAGGCGTTAACCTTCATTTTATAGATTCTACCTAGGGATAGGATTGAACTACTTGTAGCCATTCCGGGTGTGCTTCATCTTCTAATTGTTTTAGGGATAATTCAATTAGAAAGTCTTGTTAGTCTTCGGAAGAAACTAATTAAGAATTATTATCCGTGGCTAATTAACATAAACTTGCTCATATTTGTAAAATCGTGAAATACATTGGATCGTTACTTGAGTGGAATTCCCGATGCAACCATACTTGTAGCCATTGATCATTTTACTTGCTTTCTAGGTTAGTTTACATTTCCGCATTTAGATATAAGCATTTTCAAAACCAAAATCTTATTGTTTGGCACTGCGCGATAAGCGATAATTTTCTTACATTCCTAATCGCCTACACATTGTTCTCTGTGGGATTCGACCCCGACTCATAGTTGGGTAAATTATATTGCATGGGACCCTGTCTATTACTTTTTAGTAGTGGATTTGGACGTCATCAGGCCTCAAGTCCTCTAGACTGACCCAACATGAACTCACTGAAATTACCTCTCGCCCCTTGATCGAGGAATCACAAGCCATCAAGGCACATATACTACCGAGCGCTCGCGTGCGCATACAGACGTGTAGAAGGAATTTCAAGAGTTATATCTCAAGCTGAATCAAGTGCGCACGATAAGAATTCCAAGAAAGTGAAGTTTTCCTAAAGGTTCTGCAGCCTCTCGAGGATAAATACAAACGTCTCCGTACCGATCCGCGAGACTCTACTAAACCTGCTCATGACTCGTGAGACCTAGTAACCTAGGCTCTGATACCAACTTGTCACGACCCCAAATTCCCAAACCTGGTCGTGATGGCGCCTCTCGTGAAGACAAGGCCAGCCAACTAACCCAAATCGCCTTTTTAACAATTCTTAAACATAACGAATAGAAAATACAGCTTAATGACGTTGATTAACAATATATATTTACAAACCCAACTCAGCCCGATCGGGGTGTCACAAGTCACGAGCATCTAAGAAGTAGAAACACAACTATAAAGTCAACTATATATGTAAAATGAAATCTGAAGTTCAAGATGTAGTCCGGTGCCGCGAACGCTGGCGGTCACCTTGCTCAGCTACAACAGTAATACCTTCAATCCGCTGACAACCCGCTACCGGGTGAACAATACCTGCAACTGCACGCGAGGTGCAGGGAGTAGAGTGAGTACTTCCAACTCAGTGGTAATAAGAGTAAACAATGCTGAGAGGCAAGAAATCACGTAAGAGCACTCCATCATGCTATAAAGGACAGTACAATCCTTTTATTAAAAACAGGAAAACCGTGAAAATCCTATAGAAAGTATCTGGAATATAATGCTATCTCAAGCAGTAAAATCAATCATACAATAAAAACCATGAGGTATCAGATAATTCTCTTTTTTAAAATAGTGGAAACAACAATTTCAACAATTAAGGAATAATCAAAAGTTTGCCCCTCGGGCTCTATATCAAATCTCAGTATAGTATCAGCCCCACGGGCTCACTCCCAACTCACCAGCACACAACAACAGCCCTTCGGGCTCACTCCCAACTCACCAGACACAACAACAGCCCCTCGGGCTCACTCCCAACTCACCAGACACAAACAACGGCCTCTCGGGCCCACTCCCAACTCACCTGGGTACCCTGCGCTCACTGGGGATGTGTACAGACTCCGGAGGGGCTCCTACAGCCCAAGCGCAATATCAATAGGCCTGAAAGCCTTCACACTTCACACTCGAGGCCTGAAAGCCTCCTCACATAACACTCGAGGCCTGAAAGCCTCCTCACATCACTCAACATATCCTCACAGATGGCCCTCGTCCTCAATCAGTCCAGAAAATAATCATAAGCCTCTTGGGCTTCAGTAAAACAATAGTGCTCAGCTTATTGACATTTTAAATATCATTCAAATCTCGAGTTGAGTATAAACGTAGCTGACTTCACAAAATAGTATAATTCAATTGGACTGAATTCAGATAATATTTCAATTACTGAGGATAATAGTGATGAAAATTCACAAAAGATTTCAAATAATTTGGCACGAAGCCCAAGTATGGCAATAAGCCCAATTTATGATAACAATCAATAATTCTTTATCAAATACGCGGTAAAATCAACAACCGGGACGGACCAAGTCACAATCCCCAATGGTGCTCTACCCCACGCTCATACCTGGCGTGCAAGTCACCACAATACAGCACTATGATGTGCAAGTCCGGGGTTTCAAACCCTCAGGACATCATTTACAAGTATTACCTACCTCGAACCGGCGAAATCTCTAGCTCGCGACGCCTTTGCCCCTCAAACTGACCTCCACGCGCGTCAAATCTAACCAAAATCAGGGCAAATATATCACAATATGCTAATGGGACATAACCCAATCGAAAGAACTCGAAAAATACTCAAGAACACGAAATTGGCAAAACCCGAGCCCCGGGCCCACGTCTCGAAAAATTTCGAATTTCACATTTCCGGAATCCTCGTCTCACCACAAGTCTATACATACCAAATACACAAGAATCAAAGTCCATTTGACCCCTCAAATCGTCAATTTAAACCCTTTTAGGCTTCAAGCTCTAACCTCCATTTTTACCCTTAAATTCCTTGAATTTTCAGTGTTAAATCCGTGTTTTTACACCATAACAACATTATTTGAGGCTTAAATTCATACCTGATGGAATCCCATTCGAATCCTCTCCAAATCGCCCAAAATCGCTTCTTCCCGAAGTTAAAAATGTTTTCTCATTTTCTAAAATTCGCGAACACTGACTCATTAAAATCCTCCAGCGATTTTCGCTTCTGCGGTCCCGCTACCGTTTATGTGGGACCGCTTCTGCGGCCATTTGACCGCTTATGCGGTTTTCATTAAATCCTGGGCCTTCCGCTTTTGCGCCCAGATGTCCGCTTCTACGGACCTCACCATTCCGCTTCTGCGGTTAGATTTCCGCTCCAGCGGAACCGCTAATGCGGACCAAGTTCCGCTTCTGCGTAACTTCCACTTAAGGGGCATGACCGCTTCTGCGGTCCAAAACTCGCACCCGCGATACCGCTCCTGCGGAGCTTCTTCCGCTTCCGCGAAGCCGCTTACGCGTCCAAACTTCCGCTTTTGCGGAATTGACCAGGTCCATCAAGGACCTCTTCTGCGACACCACAGCCGCATCTGCGGAACCGCTTATGTGGCTCCTTTTCCGCAGATGCGGAAATACCAGAAGCCAGATACATCAGACCTGCAACAAACATCAAAACCTCCGTTTAACCACCCGAAATCACCCCGAGGCCCCGGGACCTCAACCAAAAGCACCAACATGTCCTATAACCTTATTCAAACTTGTTCGAATCATCAAAACACATCAAACAACGCTAAAACCATTAAAACACATCGGATTCAAGCGTAGATTTATCAAATTCTTCCAAAACTTACATTCGATCCGAAACCCAACCAAACGACGTTCGAATGACCTGAAAATTTGCAGACAAGTCCAAAATCACCTAACGAAGCTACTGCAACTCTCGGAATTCCATTCCGACTCCCGGATCAAAATATCACCTATCAACCGGAAATCGCCAAAATACTAACTTCGCCAAAATAGGCTAACTTCTTCAACGGACCTCCAAAATTACTTCCGATTGCGCTCCTAAGTCTTAAATCATCACCCGGAGCTAACCAAATCATCGAAATTCAATTCCGAGCCCTCTAACTCACAAGTCAACATCCGGTTGACTTTTCCAACTTAAGCCTTCTTAAAAGAGACTAAGTGTCTTATTTCTTAATAACATTACTCTAATTAAATTCTAACGCACCCAATATCGATAATAAAACATAAAGCAACATAATAAGGGGGAAACGGGGCGGTAACTCACGAGACGACGGGTCGGGTAGTCACAATAGTTCTTGAAATCCCTCCACGAAGGAGGCAATTTTTCAATCATAGCAGCTACTTGAAATGCTTCATTCACGACCATACCTTCAGTAATAAGGTCGTGAAAAATAATTTGAAGCTCCTGAACTTGGGTTCCCACAGTTTTGTTTTCTATCATTTTATAGTCTAGAAACTTGGCAATCACGAACTTCTTCAAGCATGCATCTTCTGTCTTGTACTTATTCTCAAGTGCGTCTCATAATTTTTTCGAAGTATTCATTGCACTATACACATTGTACAAGTCATCCTCTAAAGCATTTAAGATGTAGCCTTTGCAAAGAAAATCTGTCTGCTTCCACGCCTCAACAACCATGAACTTTTCATTATCCGGCATGTCCGCAGCAGGAACTGGAGGCTCTTCACTAGTGAATTTCTGCATACCAAGAGTGGCAAGCCAGAAGAACACCCTTTGCTGCCATCCGTTGAGGTTGGTTCCAGAATTTCCCCGGTTTCTCGGCCGGAGGAACAGCAGTGCGGCTTGACGAGGCTATCGTCGTTGCACTAACAGTCGCAGAAGGAATTCCATTCTCATTTGCCATTTCTTACTGTTAACAACAGAAGAGATCAATTAATGGCAAAACCAAAACAGTAAATAATACTGCAATTAATAAACAGTACTTAATAAAAACAACTGAAGTTTTTATATACTGTTTTACAGAAAAACGATGAAGTTTTTATGTTCTTCAAATCGTTTTTTGAATTTCAATACTCTGATGAAGTTTTTATATCTTCAAATCAGAATAATAAAATTCAGACAGAATACAGAATATAATTAATAATTTTCTTAAGATTGTTATCAATATGTATTGCTGTAAATAAATTAAATAATAATCTTTCTGAAAACAGAAACAGAAAATTTAGAAAACACTGAACTTTTTCAAAATAAATTCAGAAAAAAAACGTTGTAGGAACAAATCGAGCCCATTGAATACATAGTGTGTCCTTAAGGAAATTATTCCCCTCAAGTACCCGAGGTTCTGGAATATATTCTCCCAGGATAGAACGATTTAACTCACCAGTGTATCGGTACCTAAAACTCTGGTGATCGGCGAACCACTCGATGGTCGTAAAACACACTGGAATATTTTGTGCAGAAGAAGAAGAAGATTCAGAAAATTTCGTAAGTAAATATTCTGGGATTTGAAGGTGTATTTATAGCCAATTTCGGTGTTGTTTCTGAAAAGGTTTGCAACCTTTCAGAACTGTCATGGCTGTTGGAACAGGTGTGCCACTGTTTCAGAACAGCCATGGCTGTTGGAAATTTTTACGGGAAATTTAAAACGGATTTAAAATAATTCGGGAAATAAAAATGGGCCGGACCGGACCGGGTCGTGGGTCACTGGTTATTTTGGATTGAATTTTCTTCAATTAATTTAATTAATTAATTAAATATTTGAAAAGAATTTTGTCCAAAAAGATTAATCAATCAATCTTTGACAAAGCCGAAGCCGGAGCCGAGCGACAACGGCACGAGGCTTGCCTTCTTCTTAGCTCTTTAAGAGCTAAAAGATGAGCTTCTCAATATATACACCAAGACTTTCTTTCTTTCTACCAATGAGGGACGAAGTGCATTAGTGAACTCATTCAAAATTTCACTTCCCTCCATTTCTTTTCCCACTATTTTCCATTCACCCTTCTTTGTTATTAAACAAAATCCAACAATATCGACGGCACATAGAACTTATAAAGCTGAATACAAGATCTGGCACAAGGAGCACGCAATTTCTAGTGTGAAAACGGGGCCAAAGACTTAAATATATATGTCCCAAAAATGTGTATTATAGGAAGGAGAGCACATGCCTTGTAAATTCATCCTAGAGCTGAAACTAGGGATGTATAACCCGAACCGAAAAATCGCACCAAACCGAAAAGTCAAATCAAACCGATTAAAAAATTCGATTCGGTTTGGTTTGATTTGGTTTGGTATTGAATAAAAAAACCCGAACCAACCCGACATATAAATATATAATTTATATATATATTATTTAAGATTTTATATAAAAATTTCTTTAAAAAATGTCTAGAAACATTTGGGATTCTCTTACGGGATATAAATTTTAATAGAATATGAAGTACTCCATATTCATTGACCTTAAATAATGGGTTATATGATCAGTTTCTTATCAAGTGTTACTAAAATACGTCTATCTCTTTGTTCTTACATATTCATATCATATGTTAAGATGTATTAAATTCTTATATCTTTTTCGAATGTGAAGTGGTTATTAATATTTAGGTATCATATTGATTTTATGTTTAATTACTTAATTCGGATAACCTGAAAGTGTATATCAACGAAAAATTATTGTCAGACAACTAAAAAAATAAGTATTATGTGTTAACTAATGGAATTCTCGCATAAGAATATTTTAATTGATAATATGTTTGTCAACTTTTTATATTTTTACTAAATAGATGTATACGTATCAAATATTTAACAAAGTAAGATTGAAATAATATGTAAGTAAGAAAAAACCCGAAAACCCGAAAAATCAGACAAAACCGAACCAATCCAAACCGATATAGTTGATTTGGTTTGGTTTTGATAAAAATCGAACCAGCCCGGTCCATGTACCCCTAGCTGAAACAAAGGAAAAATATCAAAACTTACCAAAAAACATATCTTATACTAGAACTATTTTCTTCATAGCCATACATAAGTCACCCAAAAAGTACGAAGGGAAACAAAAGAATTGTATTACACTGACCACTTAAGTCTCTTTTAAAAGTGTGGGAGAAGGGGAAGGGTTTTACAGAGGAAATCTCCCATTTTTCCTTCTCAAAACAAACATTATATTTATGGTGTCACGCACCAACAATATGAAGAATAAACTTACAATATTACTAAGAAAAAATAGGATACGGAGTAAAATTATTATATAAAAAGGGGTAAAGGTTAAGATATGATTATTTAATAATAAGAAAGGGCAAGATGAGAGGAAAAAATAAGGTAACGATGCCATCGCACCAAATCCGTCGTTCCTAAAAGTGGGACTTTTCGTCATTACGTAACGATGAATTTAACGATACGATACAATAAAATTTAAATAACAATCAAAACAAACATTATATTTAAAATAACAATACGATACAATACAATAGATAACAACCATCCAAACGAATTGTTAAACTCTAATAATATTCTCAGTGGAGAGGAGAATTAAGGCCTTCTTGAGAAGACAATGAGTGAACATTATAATGTCTTTTTGATGGAAAAGATTGTAGTGTTTTCCTAAATGAAGGCCTTTTACAAAGATGTTGAAGAGTTTTCTTTGTGTAAAATGTGTGTAAAACTGGTAAAGCTCTTTCCTTTAGTTTGAGAACTGTGTAGAAAAGCAATCTGAATGATATTAGAATAGCAATTACAACACCCAAATCCCACCATTTTGAATGTTTAACTGAAAATCCAAGCACTGAGCTTATGATTACTTCACCCTTCAGCTTCATAGTTTGATCACCTGGGATTATACCCTCAAACTCTAGTCCTATTAAATCGTTCTTGTATGCTCCCTAGCATTAAAAAATCAAGAGAAAAATTGTTAAAAGGAATATATAGAATGAACCTATTAACTTATATCCACATTCAAAAAGGGCAGTCCAGTGCATAAAACATTTCGCATTCACGCAGGGACCGGGCAGCGGTGGAGACAGGATTTCCGCTAAAAGGGTTCCAAAAGAGAAAAAAGTTAAAATAGATTGTAGTTAGTGGGAGTTGAACCAGTGACCTTACAAAAGTTTTGAACCCCCTTGACCAATAAGTTATGATTCTAGACTGTGTCAAGGGGATTTAAAGCATAACATATAGAAATAA
This sequence comes from Nicotiana attenuata, assembly GCF_001879085.1. Taxonomy (NCBI): domain Eukaryota; kingdom Viridiplantae; phylum Streptophyta; class Magnoliopsida; order Solanales; family Solanaceae; genus Nicotiana; species Nicotiana attenuata. Next base: position 33,378 of record NW_017672802.1, on the reverse strand, counting down.
AAAGCAGGTTTGCCATATATATAATGTAATTTTTCGGCGAGTCGGGGTTCGGGTGAACCCCTTTCTATCCCCCTAAATCTGCCCCTGGAAGGGCCGCGCACCCCTAGGAGTGATGTAGATAGTCTAACTTAATGCAAGCATTAATAATTGCTTCCACGGCTCGAACCCGTGACCTAGTTATAGGACACATGGAGATAACTTTACCGTTACTCTAAGGCTCCCCTACAATTTATATTCATCGTCAAAGTTATGAATTTACAGTTTAACATGTCATAGAAGATTACTTGATTTATTTTTCAGGTTACGAATTTCACTTATTATTAGTAGTTACCTGCAACTGCCTTTTAAATCACGACTTAGATATTTAGGAGACTATATTGGACAACCAACTAATGTGTAATCTTAACAAGTTGTTGTATAATTTTATGAGTTAGAAATTTTACCTGTAAGGCCCATGACATGTAATTAACATATGAAACAGGGTATTTCCAAAACACTTTTGGAAGATCAGGGATTAGCCTGAAAAAGCCAGCTGATGCCATCATAGTTCCCTGTACGTAACAAAAAAATTATACCAAAAGAAGAAAAAAAATTAAATCATAAACTTTGGTATATATACAAAGGATTTAAGCTATATATACTAATGATTTGAAGAATTTTTTACAGTCAGTGCAATTTAAATGGTTGTAATAGGTTTTCGTTCTAGTTTCTAGGTTACCATATCCGACTTGATATGAAGAGTTAACAACATCATTGTATGTGAATTTTACCAAAATGAAAAATCTATGCACTGTCAGTAATAGAACTTAAATCTTTCAAGAAAGGAATGGAACAAAGAATGTGAAGAGTTAACTATTATTGTAGGTCAATTCTACATGATGGTGTAAAGAACCTATAATTAATTGTCAGTGAATAAAACTTAAACGCTTTCAAGAAAAGACTACAACAAAGAATTTTTACTTTATTCATCAGATAATATAGTATACTATCAGCAAAGATTATAGTGAAACAGTAAGTATTCCTCCATCTAGTGACGGAGCTACGTTTAACTAAGGGGTGCCAACTGACACCTTTTCGCTGGAAATTACACTATGTTGCTAGATAAAATTTTTTATTTTATGTATATATATATCGAATCCCCTTGGCTTTTTTGTATGTTTAATCTTTTATATTTTAACACTCCTGAGTAAAAATACTGGTTCCACCATTGCCCTCATCTAAAGGTCTCGGGTTCGAGCTTTAGGTATGGAGTCTGTTTTGATAGGGAGCGTTTTACCCTAAATTGAGACTTCCTAATGCGAATCTGGATTAGTTAGGTCTCAAAGTGGATGCCAAACACCAAATGAGATACAAAGGCAAGATAGAATATTTGATACTTACAAGAAGTCGAGCACCAATAACAAGTCCCATGATAAAATTGGGAACAAAGCAAGCCACAAGCATCATGCAACTTTCAACAACAGCAATGGAGCTCAAGAGATCAATGGAAGCATACAAAAAATGGAAGAAGCCAGGGTGAAACTTCACCAAGTTGTATGTGATGGCTGCTGAGCACAAAGACATAATAACTAGAAATGGGAACGAAGAAATGAAGTTTGAAAGAATGAAAACTCTAACTCCATAGTGTCCACTCTTCCTTTCTTTGATAAATATCTGCAAAAAATAAATTGTTAATATTCAAATGATATAATGAGCTTTTTTATCCATATTCAAGTATAGAAAGTTAACATACTTAGTGAAATCCTATAAGTAAGGGTATGGGATGGATAGTGTGTACGCACACCTTACCTCTACCTCGTGGAGGTAAAGAGACTGTTTCCGATAGAAAGCCCCTCATATATACAATCCAACATGGCGTTCTTAAGCACTAACAGTAAGAATTTTTATACTGTGTGTATATCTTAATCTCTTATATTCAGTAATTTGCCTTATTTTCAGGTTACTAATTTTATTTTTTACAAACATTTACCTGTATATCTTTTCGGACATGATAGTTCTTTTATACTATCAGTGTGTAAAAGTTAAATCATACTCCCTCCGTTTCATATCAAATGAGGTACTTCCTCTTTAGTCTGTTCCAAAATAAATGATACATTTCTAAATTTGGAAATAATTCAACTTTAAACTCTTCATTTTACCCTTTATGAGAAGCTTTTATGACCACACAAAAGTCATGGCCCCACAAAGTTTTACCCCTTAAACGTTTAAGACCACAAATTTTAAAAAGTCTTTCTTTTTTTCCCTTAAATTCCGTGCCGAGTCAAACTATCTCATTTAATTTGAAACGGAGGGCGTACTAATAATGGTTAGTAGTATTTGTCCTTTTTAACAGTATTTCTGATACAAAAACTTTAGTTTCATGGATAAAAAGGAAGAAGAGAGCAAAATCACAACACAGTTATACTTAGGTATAGGAAAAAAAAGCAAATATTATAAGCCCAATGTCTAGCTAATTAATCTAAATTGTAATTTACGTTGCTCAAACTTTTCAAAAATGTCGTTGAGAACGCTTTGGATCCTTCAAAAGTAGTATATTTTTAGAGGATCTGACACAGGTGCAACAACATTTTTTGAAAGTCCGAGACAATATCAACAACAATATACTCAATGTAGTTCACAAATAGTGTTTAAGGAGGGTCGTGTAAGGCCCCCTGAAAATTTTCACTCAAAACCCGAGAACTGGTAGCGTCAAGTTAGGAATAGGTGCTTGAAATTTGTAACGCGGATCGGACCCTGGACTGATCTATGATTAAAAAGTTAAGGGAAAATGTTTTCCCGAAAAGTGCGTTTATGCGGCACATAATAGCTATGCGGACCGCATAGTCGCCGCAGAGTCAGACAGTTCGATGGAAATTTTGAGGTCATTTATGCGGCCCATTATGCGATCGCAAATCAATATGCGGGCCGCATAGTCATCGCATAATCCCCTTGGAATTTTGCGAGGGGCAGTTCTGCGTTGCACTATGTGGCCGTAGAACAGGTATGCGGACCGCATTCCTGTCGCATACTCGGGCAGTTTGTTCAGGTTTTTGAAGCTATTTTTGCGGTCCATTTCGCTGGCCGCATGTCAGTTATGCGACCGCAGATCTGAGTCGGGGCTCCAGATTTTTAAATTTTAAACCCGACCCCCTGTCGTTATATCTTATGCAATGGCTCATTTTGAGCCTATTTCCTGGTGCTTTTAGAGTGAGAAAGAGGGTCTAAGAGAGAGGAAATGTCTTTCATCAAAAATTGCTCCACAAATTCTTGTTATAACATTGAAGATAATCAAGTGAGGCACCTAAATCTTCGTCCCAGGAGGTAAGACTTCATCACCTCAGCTCTTAATTATAAACATAGCTATAAGGAGTCGTCAGTGAGGTAATTCATGGGGATAAGGGTGATTACATTGCATGCATGTGTTCTTAGAAGATATGAGAAAATTATAAATAGAGAGGAATGGGGAATGGGTTGGTGTAATCTTGCATAAAAGGACCATAAGACCTTAATGAACACTCAATGCTTGATAAAATGCTCAAGTGAGCTAAGATTATGACCTTCTCCTGATTATGGGTTCAATTGTGCTACATTGCTTAAATAGATTGAAGTTGCGAACATTTCGGAACATTATAGGATTAAGGAAAGCTCAATTGAGGTATGTATGGCTAAAACCCTGTCTTTTTGGAAATTGAACTCCGTTAGTGTTTGTGTAAATGCGGTAAGATTAAAGTTGTATTGTTGTATTGATTGTTATTTTACATGAATTGGTGTCGCAACTTTATATACGTGAAAGATGTGTCTCAATATGATCAATGTGCTATTCTTGATAACTTGAAAGGTGCGAAGAATATGAATCATGTATCGAAATGCTTAGACCTTAAATCAAGATTGAAGTTATGTTTGTTGTGCCATCTATGTGAAGCCTTATCTATGCTTACAATTTAAATTGCTCTTGAGTGCACCTATTATTCTAAATTGTAAAGCTAATATTGAAATTGGGAATGATGTGAAATGTGGCCTAGTGCCAAAAATAATGTGATAGTTGTGGCCCCAAGTGCCTATGAAATGATATATGTGAAACAAAGATTGAAACGGGATGAGTAATGAGAAGTGCACAACGCCTTGGTAAGGCGGCCTAGCCGATCGGGTCGAGATCAGACGCCATGCCGCACACATGGTGGTATTATGCTGATATTGAATTCCGGAAAAAGGGAAAATGAGATTGTGATTGGAGTATATGTCTCAAATGAGGCAAACTAGCCGATCAGGTCGAGATCGGACTCTGCTCAAGATAGCGGTGGTATTGTGAACAATGATGAATAGTGTGAAATGCCCCAAAACTAAAAGCTATGAAAAAATAATTTGAAAATTGTATAATTCTTTTATTTGATAATGTGGTGATCGTCTAAAGTTTTGAGTTGTACTTGTGATTTCCTTACTTGTATGAAAGTTCTTTCTAACTAGATGGTGTTTAGTTATACATACTAGTACTATTCCATGGTACCAACGTCCCTTTTGCCGGGGCGCTACATTTTTAAATGAATGTAGGTGGCTCCATAGAGGACAATGCCGATCGCGCGTAGCGGAGTGTCCTCCTTTCATGGACGTTAGTACCTTGAAAATTAACGTTAAGAAAAAATTAAATATACGAATATATTTAAAAATAATAAATAAAATAATATTAAGTTATTTTATTTATAAATAAAATACATAATTAAAAATATACTATGTAGTATATAATATAGAAGGTATTACATAAATATGAAGGTTTATATAATATCAAGGGTATAATAGACTTTTCAAGTAAAATGTGATTTTTGTGATAACTATAGCAAAGTAAAATGATTTTTGTGTAACAAAAGAAAGAAAAGTGACTTTTGTGTAATGAAAACAAAGTTGAATGATTTTTACGTAACAAAAAAAAAGCGACTTTTGGGTAACAAAGACAAAAGTTCAATGACCATGGATAAAATTATCTCTATAATTTGCTGAGAAAATAACAAAAATGGTTCCTTATGTTTGGGGGAAGGTTCAAGATGGTCCCTTAACTATAATTCGGAGCAGTTTTGGTCCTCCAAGTTTGTCAAAAGTGAGAAAATAGCTGCATCAGACTCCGGAAACAGACTAGAAATAGTAGGACGGTCCAGTGCACTAAGCTCCCACTCTGCGCGGGGTCCAAAACGAACTGGGCCGCAAGGATCTATTGTACGTAACCTTACCCTGCATTTCTGCAAGAGGCAATTTCCACGCCTCGAACCCGTGACCTAAAACTGCACCTACCAAATATGACGTGTTAAATTCTACTCTTTTTTATGGTGCGCATTACTTTTAGCAATCAGAATTTTGTTAAATGTTTGAGTTTGACAAAGACCAAAAAGCTCATTTTTGACACATTTAAGGGATTAAAACTGCACAAGAATATAATGGTGGCAATTTATACGCCAATCTTTATCCCATTTTCCTCTTCATAAAACTTACAACAAACATATATATAAACCACCAGATTTTTTATTTGAGATCAAAATTGGATCTGCAAGAAAAATATGATTTGGGAGCTTGAATTCAATCATCTAAGAAAATAGAGGACAAAGCACAATGTTTGCGGGCAAAATTACACAATTTAAGGCTTTTTGTTTCTCTGGAAGAGAGTTGCGGTCTTGCATACAATGTTTTGTACTACAATATATCTTTTGCATCAGTAGCTTTGATATATCTTGCTGATATATAGTATTTCATGTCTATGTTCTCACTTCTTTTCATTCTTCTAAGGCTCTGGTTTTGATGTGATTGTACTTTTTAAATGACGTACTTTGAAAGTTGTACATTGTTTGGGCTTCAAATCTTATTTCTGCTTGGGCTCAAATCTTTGTACATTGTTTACGAGTTGTAGTTGTGTGGTCACATTTGTTAATTATCGATCGATGCTATTGTGATACGAAATATCATGCCATGAAACCTCGATATTGAACGATACACCTGTACTGCAGAGAAGTTCTAGCCTAGCTAAGTAAGGAATCGCATGAATTATGTACATGCTAATTTGGTATTGAAAACATATTTGGAATGGATGCTTGGTATTTTCTTGTATCATTGGTCACTAAGTTTTTCTTATCCATATAAATTAAATTCTACATAATGTGAATTATACTTGCTAACTAATTTGGTATTGTTCTATCTGATTTCTTTTACAGGATAGCACCAAAGGATATGGAGCAATTATATGAATATGATTTCAAGTAATATTTCCATTTAGTTATATGATCTGTCTATTTTACTTCTTAGCTATATCTAATGGCATTGCAAAATGCTACCACCAACCTTATTATGAGAGAGTTTGAGGTATTTTTTGTGTTACTACTTTATTAACTCTTGATTGATAATGTTGTTAACATTAGTGTTTGCATTGCTCTTACACCTTGCTTTATATTGAAAGAAGTTTTCAAATTTGTGTAATTTGGAAATTCTATTCTGATAGGACTGTCGTATTCTATTGTCTCCACTGGTAATAACACCAAGAAAAAGTGATCTATCAAGTAATTTTTTCAAATTGTCGTATTCTTTAGTAACTCACAAATTTTTTCACTCCTTTCACTTGCATAGTAAACAAATACGCCAAGCTTAGGACAAAAAGCATTTTGTCAATGCATATATGGGCGAGGCTTCGATTTTCATGACAGAACTCTATTTATTTCATTTGAATTTTTTCCTTCTTTTTTCTCCGGTATAAATAGAATAATTGTAACCTTCTTTCTTTTGTATTCTTTAACATTTTAATTAGCGAGCCAATAATCCAAGAGTTTTCCATGTTCTTATGCGAGATTTAATATGTCTGAGAAAAAACAATTCACCAGCTAAATTTTTTGAATTACTTCCTAAGAATTTTATTTGAGTTTAATTTTTTGACATTTGGAAAAAAAAAAATTGTAAAATGAATGTGTAGGAAAAAACAGAGGATAAGGTAGAAGACGGAAGGTATAGATAGTTTCACTTATATAAATTATTAAGAAAAATGATCAACTATCTCTAGAAAATAATAAATCTGCAAAGATTTAAATATTCCTGAAAATATAAAATTATATGATAGGAATAATATGGAGTAAAACTTGAAATTAGATTTGACCACTAATATCTTTCTAATATTCATATATATTAGACATATATTACTTATTAAAATAGTTTATGACCGCGCGAAGCGCCTAGTATTAAATAAAAGAAAGAAAAAACTTGTGAAAACTTACAATATCTGCAAGTTCGAGAACTCTAGTTTTTGCCCTCAATCTATGTTTAGAGCATTTGTATTTTTGAATAAGCCTTACTCTACACTCTGCTGTTGGAAGATAAACGAGTGAACCTGAGGACTCTTTGATATCCTGAATAGAAAGAATAATATACTTAATTTCCACAATTGTCATTTTTTATTTGAAGGTTTTGACCTATATTTTAGATGACATATTCTTTGAAAAGTAAATTACGTCGTAGAAAGTAAAAATCATGCTAAAAAGTTATTTCAGTGTAGGAAATTACTACATTGGAAGGCAAAAACCAAAAAGTACTCAAGTTTCTACTGGATGTAATATACAGAAAATTAATGAAAGTATATATATATATATATATATATGATCTAGCCAGTTAAATTTATTGTTTATTCTTCTAACCAATATACATACATTATACAATAATTATACAAGATACCAAAAATGATTGTCCTAGAAGTTTTTTCATTGTATTTAATTATATTGAAGGTTTTACGCATTTTTTTAAAATACAACAGAAACTGATAGGACTCACTTTTACCCTTTTCAAGACAACAATATCATAAACTACACTAATCTTTAACATAAATTATTAAATATGTCCCCAGTCCCCACATAATAAATACTGTATTTAATACTTGTACCACGTTTGGCCAAGCTCTTTTTTGGCAAATACTCCCTCCGGTTTACAATAGGTGTCCAATTTGCTTTTCATTTTGGTTCAAAATAAGTGTCTAGTTATGTAATCAAGAAAGAATTCAATTTGTTTTTACAAAATAACCCCTATGTACATATCCCTAAAAAGTTTTCTTACTCCTCACATTAAATGTTTAATTAGGGGTAGTTTAGTCATACTAGGTATTTTTGTATAAGATTTAGTATTTTCTTAATGGGCGTGTAAAAGCAAATTAGATACTTATTGTGAACCGGAGGGAGTAGTAATTTTTGTTTCTTTCTAAAAGTGTTTTTTCCCAACGTAAAGGTGTTTGGCCAAGCTTATAAAAGAAAAAAAAGAAGGTGTTTTCGAGAAAACAGAAACAATTTTTGATAAGCAGAAAAAACCAACTTCTCATACACGTAAAAGCATTTTTTATAAGCTTGATCAAATATTAATTAGTGCTAAAAAGTACTTTTTAAAATTAATTAGCCAAACAATAAATTATTTCTCACAAAAAATACTTTTTGAAAAGCAATTTTTAAAAATAAGCTGATTTTAAAAGCTCGACCAAACATGCTATAATATAAGTATTTTTTTCCCCTTGAAAATATCATAAATTTATACTCCCTCTGACTCATAATATGTGTCGTGATTCTCTTGTGCACGCCCCTTAAGAAAGAATAATTTTTGACTAATTTACCCTTATTAAATATTTTCTCAATTTATTTGGCATCTCTATTAATGACATTATCCATATTTTTATTAAATGTGAATGCAATTGATTATTAAGGGTAAAAAAGAAAAAAAAATAATCAATTTTGTCCTGAACTTTTAAACTGACATATAATTTGAGACAACTAATTTTAGTAACCACAACACATATGAGACGAAGGGAGTAGTAAAACGAGGGAACACCGTAAAAATAAAAGTGAAAAGACCTGCTACAATAGGTAAAAGTAAATTAATAGTATATAAATATTTTAATATCGACAATGTATATAACTAAACAACAATGGAAATGGTCCATACGTACATTTATTCTCTGCAAGACTGCGACCCAATTAAAGTGGCGGTAACATCGTCAAAGTCGGAATTAATGCATCGAAGAAAATGGTCAGCAGGATTTCTTCTTGTTGGACATGGAAATCCTGAATCAGCATAGAACTGCAAACATAAAATCAAACAAATATTACAACTTTGACCTATGCACAGTTTAATCCTATGCACACTTACTTTCGGATTTAAGTTATATACATTAAAAATTCTTTCAATTTTAATTCTATACATTGACGGACTAAAATATATTACGCAATTATGTCACTTAAAGGACAACTATATATAAACATGTTAGGACCGAAAAAATCAGGTGTCATGCGAAATCTAGCAAAGTAAACCTTGAACGACGATAAATCAGACAACAAAAGAGAAATATACCAAAAGAGACACAAACATTTAACGTGGTTCGGTCAACTGACCTACGTCCACAAAGGAGATGAGCAATCCACTATAATAAAAGGAGAGTACAAAATATCGAGAGAACAACCTCACGAAGAGGCAAACACAAGTGATACACTAACGCTTGTCCCGTAAAGTTCTCCCCCCTAAACACTACTCTCAAGCCCCCTATGGCTACATTGTGAATGCTACTGAATGAAAAGGAAGGATCTTCAATTTATAGAACTCCAAACCTTTTCCTACAAGAAAAGGGACTAGCCAAATATGGAAGAATTTACAATTCCTTTTACAAAAAGGAAAACCCAATTTAGGTAATTATATTGCCATTTTCCTTCAAGAGATAGGGAAACCAAATATTGTAAGAAAATTATGGCAAACACCTAATAATTCTCCCCCTTGGCCTGAATTTTCTGACAAAATAAACTTGATCCACCTTCTTCACATAGCCTTCAACAGGTCGCATCTCCAAATCTCCGCCACAAAGTTTGTCTCAACGTGCGTAGCACACCGGTCAAATTTCTCAAACAAAAATCACGATTATCGTCAAATATGTTGCAGCTAGGACTGAACCCGCCAAGATGAACCTGTCTTGAACTTCGCTCTGATACCACTTGTTATGTCGAGGAAGAGGCAAACCCGAAAATAAAGAAGATAAAGAACATCAAATTTTAACGTGGTTTTTACCTTCGATTTGAAGGGTTTTCCACGTTAAAATTTGGTGTTCTTTATCTTCTTTATTTTCGGGTTTGCCTCTTCCTCGACATAACAAAACCCTAGCTATAAAAATAATTGATTGCGTAGAAAAACGGTAAGCAACCTGCTATAATCAGTTAGAGTACAATGACGGTGTATATCAACAATAACAAATTTAGTGTAATCTTACAAGTAGGGTCTGAGAAGGGTACGTACGTTGCTAAAAAAAAGGAATTAGCAACGAACAAATTCTGTAGCTAAATAAAAAAATCCGTTGCTAAATCAATTTAGCGATAAATTAGCGATAGAATATCAAGAAATTGTGTTAGCTACGAGCAATTTAATGACAGATTAGCGACAAAATTCCTAGTTAACTTTTTTTTTTTAAAGTGGTAGTGTGTATGCAAACCTTATTTCTAATTTGTGAAAAGGCTATTTCCGATAATTTTGATTTTTTCTCCTATAGACCTTCGGCTCAAAAAATATATAATCGATATATAATCGCACCATTGTTGAAAAGAAATACAGTAATAACTACAGTACTGAGAAAGAAAATATAAGAGTAAAGCCAACTTGTCGTACCTCAACTGCCATTTTAGCTTCTCCAAAATATATCATTTCACGAGAAGATAGCAAGAAAAGATCATCAAATAGTGCAAAAACTTCACTACTTGGCTATGAATTGAGCATATTATTGTCCTTCCACCACATAATGCAATATTCTTAAGAACTTGAACAACAAAATAAGCTGAAGCACTATCAAGTCCACTTGTTGGCTCATCAAGAAACAATAATTGAGGTTTTGTAATAATTTCAAGTGCAATACTTAATCTCTTTTTTTCACCACCATTTATTCCTCTCAAATGCCAATTACCAATTAAATTTTCTACACAATCTTCTAACCGCCTCTCTGATATTACATTGTCCACAATCTTATTTAGTTCTTGTTTTGTTATGTTGCTTGGGAGTCTCAATTGAGCACTAAAAAAATGCTTATTTTGTGGGGATTATTTTGTCATTTTGTGACGGTTTTCAACCTCCACAGAATGTATTGTGGCGGTTTTTAAAAACGTCACAGTTATGAGTGCCACGAGCAATATCGCGATAGTTTTTTAGAACCCCGACGACAACCTCCTCAAATTAAAATTTTAATTTGTAGGGGATTTCAGTTCAATTAGTGGCGATTTATAATCTCCACAAAATAATATTAATGTTTAAAAAAATTACTTGTGGGGGATTATAACCCCCATAATATGATCTCACTGTTTCAAAAAATGAATTTTGAAATTAAATAAATAATTTTATTGAATAACTTATATTATATATCAAACTTCACTACAAATAACCATAATAACAATTAACAAACATCAGTTGTTCAAATTTCTATTAAACTAAACGAATACTAACTCCTGCAAGGTAACTAAAATATTTATTATTTGGAATGGAAACTTATAGTACTATGTATTTGCTTGGTGATTTGTATTGTTGTCACCCGATGATCCTCGTACTCCACAATTAAAGTAGACTCTCCATCAAGATCAAGCTGAAATAATGAAATTAAAATATTTGATGAGAAACTTGTAGGCCACTAGCATTTCTATTATACAATACATATTACATATAGGTAAAGTAGCAAATATATGTATTCTCTTGGTAGACAAAGTACCATACAAAGAACTAATCCCTTATCATCAGCTCATCTTGAAATTCCCAACTGTTTTTGTTAGAATGCATTCCTAGATAATCCTTTCATTTGAAGAGCACATAGTCAGTTATTACATCCCACACAATTTGCAGAATTGCTACTTAACTCAGCAGTATAGGCTCAAACAAATAGAGAGGCATGTGGTTTTCATCTCTTCTGCATTCTGGACTTCTATTATTGCAAAAGACCAAGAATTTACATATGAACTTGCAAAGACAGAGCCGGGATTTTCTTATATCTCTTGTAGACTACATAAAAAAGAGGAATTACAAGATATTATATTTCCACTGGAATAGTAAAAGTCCTGCAAATTATGGTGAATATCCTTGAGGAAACCAAAATTATTAGAAAATTTAGGAAATAACTTTTTTCCAAATCTTTAATGGCGACTTAGACCTCTCCTGATTTCACTAATTCAGACTTCTAACACTTCACAGTGACCAGCTTCAGTGAAAATCCCAAGAGAAGGCTAACAACTAAGCACTTTGACAATTACTTTATTAAGAGTCACAAAGCTTTTTTTTTTAATGAAGTTGAGTAAGAGTCACAAAGTTAAGACTGTCTTGGAGGACAAGTTTAAATCCCACAATTTTTTTTAGAAGTTGTTGAAACGCTTCATAAATACTGGGTTCTGGTTGATTAATCTTCCAACTCATAACTTATATATGAGAATAAATAGAGGCAGGGAGCAAGTTGGGCCTGAACACCACCGTTGTAAAATAAATAAAATAAATAAATAGAGGCAGGGGAATGAATATGTTATCTTTTAATGTAAGGACCGAAGTAGAAATGTATGTAGTACTCCAACATTTTAGCATCTTACATTTTCTTTTCCCTTTCAATTATCAAGACTCCTACTACAAGAGGTTGAGATTAATATCTTGACTGTTGAAAGGTTGGCCGAAATCTGATTGAGTGCCTGATTGTTTTCTTCCAGTAGATGTCTCGTTCCAAGTAATGTTGTAAGCAACAAAAACCGGGTAAGTTTGTGAATAGGAGCCAATTGAAAAAATGAGATGCACAAGATGAACAAAGAATCGCACAGAAGAAAAGGGAAACCATAAAGGAAAAAAAGGGCAATAAAAAAGAATATTTAAAGGCAATCAATTCTCGGCAAAATTTTTACCAAATAAAAATCTTCTAGCAGTTAAATTTGCCACTTGATTTAAAAAAGGGCATTATGCAGAAGTTGTTAGAAATTCACACGGAAAGAGCTTAATTACATATTTATTTTCACGTATATCATCACAAAACTCAGTTGCATAAACACCACTGCCTTTCTAGCTTTGAAATAATATTACTGCCAAAATCCATGTTTCAGAAGAAATTACATCTGGCGAAGCTACACAAGCAGAGTTATGTTTCACAATGATATTTTCTCCTATCTCATAGCAACATAAGACGTCAGTAAAACACTTAAAATATGCTATTTAAGAATAAGACATTTCACTTATAGACAATGAACTTGGTAACAAATGCTACTTTGTTTTCCGTAGAAGCACAAAATGGTATAAATAACACAAGAATTTACTGAAGCAAAAGAAAAATAATATAATCATGAGAATTAAAAGCAAATATTCAACTGCAAAAATGAAAATACCTTCTGCAAACGTTAAGTTGCTCTTAAAGAAGTGGTTGTCCATTAAGATATAAGATACAAAACCATATATGCAAACGTTGACCTTGATTTCACTCACGCAACATTCTTACATGCACGTGTCCTAAGGATCTGCCATGAACATATATCCATAAGTATCACCTTATTTTACATCATAATTAGTTAATTACACATAAATATAACATGATAATTATCTCTCCAGATTAGCTACTGATCAAAACACATAATTTCATAACTTCTGTTTGGAAGTATATCTCTCCACATCTTCTAGCCTCATTCCATGTTCTTTTCTACTTTGACCTCATAGTTTCTTTTTTGTGTTTCCTTTCACAAATACTCAATCCTTCACATGTAAGAGTTATATCACTTAAGGTAAAGGGGGGGGGGGGGGGGGGGGGATGGTAACTTGCACTATCACTTTCCAGCAATTTGTTGAGTCTCAAGGTACACACATTAATTCAACCCAGAACTGGGAGGTGCAGTTGCTGGAAACTGAGAATCAAATATGGTGATAAGAGTAAGGGACCGGTATCGATTGGCATCAACTTTCACTTGACAAAAAGTCAAACTTAGTTTGGAATTGATAATTGGAGCTTGATTACTGCTAGCCACCTTTGTAGTCCCAGGGATAAATCTAGAACTCCAAAATATATATAGACTAGGTGCATATGATTCTTATGGTCATGTGCGACCAGTTCACAGTCAAGAACAAATGATGTTGCAGAACATTACCAGATTATAAATACAGCTTTATATGACAATTCAATAGGATATCGAAAAATAAAGTTGAAAATAAAAGCTCTGTTTTCATCAAAAAATAAAAGCTCTATAGTATTTTGAATGCATAGAGAAGTCCAAAGTGGTTGAAATAGCATTCTCCGTTGCCACACGAACAGTTAAAGGGTCTGAAAATAAGACTTAAAACATTTAATCTTCTTGAAATTTAAAGAGAAAACCTCTGGAGTTGTAGTATCGGTTCTCAAAACCAAAGCTATGTTCATCGGGCACTCGTCTGAGCACACGAATCCATACTCCTTATCTGAATCTGCCAAACACACTGTCACGATCCCAAACCCGGTCATGATGACGCCCAACACAATTGCTAGGCAAGCCCGACCATTTACACTCTCAATCCGAGCATGAAGCTCAAAACCAATTTAATTTAAATATCTTTAACAGTAGTGAAGCTATAAGTTTTAGCTGATAAAATATACAAGCCAAATATCCCAATAATACTGAGAAACCTCCCAAAGACCTGGGGGTCATGAGTCTAGAGCCTCTAACAATATAGTATAATAAGACTGTAATAGTACATAGTACAAAATATGCGGAAAGACAAATAACAAGGGATAGGGGAGAAGTCGGGTCCTGCGGACGTCAGGCAGCTACCTCGACAACTCCGAATGAAACTCTGAAGTCAGCAGAAAGCTCAGCTAGCTCCCGAAGTACCTGGATCTGCACACATGGTGCAGGGAGTAAAATGAGTACTTCCAACTCAGTGGTAATAGACATGTATAATGACTTGAAAGTAGGAATTCCCAATATACAACAATGTGAAGCTAAAACCAGTACTCCTACACACTTCACAGTGTAATAACAAGTAGAGACAGATACAACAGATATATATATATCAATGCATGAATGCAATGCACATGACCGCTACGGCGCGTAGCCCGATCCATGGGTACCCGGCGCTCACTGTGGGGGGTTCAGACTCCGGAGGGGCTCCTACAGCCCAAGCGCAATATCAATATCACACCCGCTGCGGCGTGCAGCCCGATCCATGCATAGTCATGAATGCA